>NC_138126.1:98662658-98887658 GCF_964188305.1 Podarcis bocagei
GCCCCGGGGTGTGGGGAATGGCGGGGTGTGAGGGATGCTTGGATCTCCTTAGAGGCAATGACACCCCAAAGGGAAGGTCTGGAGGTAGATAGGGAGAAGGAAAGAGTGGGACGGTGGTGGGGCAGAGATGTAGGGTATTTTTTGGGGGGGACACCTGGAGCAGAGGATGTAGGGCTAAAGCCAGAAGGGCCAGACGCAAAGGGCGTCTTCTGTGCCCCTAACTATCAGAGAAGGGACATAGGATGGTGCAGCTTTTCATGCCATATTGGTCCGACCAACATTTCGTTTTCTACACAGTTATGAGAGGTCAAAGAAACACCTGCTGGTCATGGCTGTGTTGGTCTGCCCTACCTGTGGCTGTCACCTGCCTCTGTCCAAATCTGTGCCTCTTACCTTTTTGCTCACCCAGTCCGTCCTGGCTATAGATTTGTGCCCAGTGCTTCCAATTCCCATTGCCTGCTTTATGCCAGGAGTGGGAAACCTGTGGGCCTCCAGATGTTGTTGGGCACCCAGTTCCCATCAGCAGCCTCAAGCAGCATAGCTAATAGTGAAGGATGTTGGGGCCCGTAAATTGACAATATCTGAATGGCCGTAGGATGCCCTACCCCTCTCTTGTGCCCATAGAATAGCTTATGACGAGAGGTTCTCTTGACTTCATAATATTGGGCATTTAATGATTCAGGGACTGGAAATCCATATGTTGCTCTTCTTTCCTTACTCCTCCAGGTTCCATTTAAGGTGACTCTACTTCTCTGTTGTCTGTGTCTGTGCATCGCTTTATACATTGTACATGTTGTTGATATTATTCGACAGCTTTGTGGTCTTTTGAGAAGACCATACAGATTCCTCATGCCTGTTCAACCTTGCCTCTGCCTTTGCAAGGCTTCTTTATAAAGTTGGTACTCCATTTTTAGGAAATCATAACCCAAGCAGTATACTGCTAGCTATGAACCTGGTAGGGCCTAGTTCAAATTTTACCTCAGCCATTAACTTAGCTAGGTGTCTTTAGGCTAGCCATTATCTCTCAGACTTAGCACTGTGTCTGTAATATGGGAATAACAGCGCTTGACTACCTTAAAGGGCTGTTGCAAGAATGACTCAGATGTTTGTGACACTCAATGAAAATTGGAAATGTGCTATATTCATTAGGAATGTTCCCTCCCTGATCATCTGTGGGAGCCCAGTCTATGGCTGTATCACTTCTATCTAATACTTCTTCTCCACCCTAACGTTAAAATATTTCATAACTGGTAATTAGCTATACAGCCATAGCCATTTCCTGTGTGTAAATGGGACACTTAATGTATTCCTTTTGTAGCATCCAGGGTGTGTTGTAATGTGCTCTGGTTACAAGCTATGTCAGCTAGGTGTCTTTTTATTCATTTATTACTTTTATAGCCCACCTTCCTTTCAAGAAGCTCAGGGCTGCATACGTGATTCTCCCCTCTCCTCTTTTTTTCTTGCAGCAACCTGTGAGGTAGGTCAGGCTGAGAGACAATGACTGACCAAAGGATACTCAGTGAATTTCATCAGCCCCTGCACCACATTAGCTTTGACTGCCTCATGTACCTGAAGACTATGCTATATATTTCTGTCTGTGAAGGTTCTTTACTGTATAGGACTATCTCCCAGTTCCTAAAATAGTTATTGCAGTACATTGCTGTTATTGTCAATTTCCATTGTTTCTGAACATGCCCAGGTGATTCCCCCCCACCCCGATTTAGGGTTTTTTTGAGGGGGGGAATTGCCATTTACTGAAAGAAATGTAGCCACCCCCTTTGTACGTGTTCTTTCCATCCACTCAGCTGATGCTTCTCCTTGCAGCTGTGCCTGTCTCTGCCTGAACTCTTCCATCTTACTCACTTCCTGGTCATTTCCTCCTTTCAAATTCTACAGCTCCTAAGCTCCCCCAGGGAAAAAAATGCACCAAAGAAAGTTATCCCCCCCCCCAGCTTGTTTCTGCATGGAGTTGGGTGCTAGGTCTTGTTTTTTGACCCCTGCAAATAAAAAAGCTCCGTCTCCAATATGGATCCAGAAAAACAACAACATGTGCACTTGAATGAGCAGTGCACTCAAACCGAGACATCTAAGCAGAAACCCAGAGCTGCAATTGCAGTGGACACAGACAGCCTGAAGTCTAGCCCTATTAACCAGTGATTCATTTCTTTTTCCTTTTTCTAAAAGAAAGGTTGTGAAATGTGTGCATTCTACTAAGTAACTGGTTCCCTTAGCTATAAAGAGCAGTTCTCTTCCCTTCTCTCATTTTTCTGCTTGTTTCCATTTCCATTTCCTCTCTCTAAGTAAACTGTATTCTGACATATTCTTCAGTCTGTACCAAAATTACGGTATTCCTCAATTAATGTTTTATGTGGAAAGAAACAAACGTTTTTCAAGTTAAAAGACATAAGACCATTCCTGCAGGATCAGTCCTGCACAAGGACTTCCGCTAATGCACAGAGGCCCTTTCATACTTTACTTCAGGGTTGGCTGTTACAGGTGACTTCTTCAATGCGCCTTTGTTAAAGTCATGTTGCTGTGCTGGACAGGAGGCATAGAACAGGGATGGGGAACATGGTTCGTTCCAGAAGTTATAGAATCATGGACTTGGAAGGGAACACTAGGGTCATCTAGTCCAACCCCCTGCAATGCAGGGATCTTTTGTCATTGGACTCTCCTTCCCATTGGCCCCAACTTGCATGGCCAAAGGTCAGGGATGATGGAAGTTGGAGTCAAATAACATATGGAGGGCCACACATCCCTCCCACCTTCATCACAGGAGGTGCACGGCAGAAGTGCAGTGCCATTTGCTGGATCATTATCTGGTAAATGAGAACCCAAGTCTCGGGTTTCAAAGAACCCCTCTTAAGAATTATTATTTGCAGGTCAAAAGTGGATATTCTGTTTTTTACCAACAGAAGTGGGACGATTTAAGATAAAAAATGAACTCTATTGCCATTTATCTTTTTACCTTTAAGGTTACCAGTCTCACTGGGTGACCTCAGTCTCGCTGTTTCTCAGCCTAACCTCCCTCGCAGGGTTGTTGTGAGGATAAAATAGGAAATGGGGAGCATTGAAACATGTGTGCCACCCTGAGCTCTTTGGAGGAGCAGATACAAATGAGATATATTGTAAATATAATCATTGAATCACAGAGGTCGTTCTATGGAAGAGCCTGTGAAATCACCAATATCTTTTGAACTACTTCTTATAGACTGGGCGTGGAAAGCCATTTGTTCAGCACAATGGGGACCACACTGTGAGCTGGAGGTCTGTCAATGCTTTGCCTGATTTTATTTATATGGTATAGCATGAATATGTTAAGATACTGGGATGTGCCCTAGTGAACAGGTAGCTCTTCCTTTTTGAAGCTTATTGTGAAAGACCTAGTGTATTCCTAATTATTAGGGTAGTGTTATAGATATACTTGAGGCTGAGGATTTTATTTGTATTGTAAATACTTTCCTGCTGCTGAATACATTTCTGATACATTCAGTTTTTACTGAATCACTTTCCTGCTACGAAAACAATTCTGCCCAATTTAATAAAATGATGTTTATGTATGTATTAAGGATATGCAGTGACACATCTCCTCTTCTTTTTATTAACCCCATGGGCAGTTAGTCACTGAATATATCCCCATATTTATGAAGGGAATGTTTAAGTGAAATGACAGAGCAGAATTCCCAATTCCAGGCTGCTGAAAGTTTAGCTGGAAGGTCATTTGAAACTAAGCAATATAAATATACTCGGGGAACAGTTCTGGGGAGACGCTGTGAAGACGTAGGTCCTGAACAAAGACAGGAAATAATTACAAAAAAAGTTGGGAAGTGGTTCATGTTTTCCCCAGTCACAGCAGAGAGGATTCATCCATGCCATGGATTTTTATTTTTATTTTTGCCTTCAAATGAGACTTCAAAGTGTCAACACAGTGAGAAAGCCATGTCAGCAACCTGATACTTCGGTCCTGATGTTGCAGTTGGGCAGGTGATGACCCAGCAACAAATTATCCCCTCTTATTTGGGAGGTAACATAATAGGATGGTCTTAGCCTGAGCTTCCATTCCTGCCTTTAGCCAAAAAGCAATGGTTGAACATGGAATACAGTACTCAGTTGCTCCACACAACCATCTTCTTTTGCTTTTGTATTCTCTCCTGTTCCTGTAGCTGAGCCATCTCCACCTTGCTAGGTAGTGTCTCTAAATGTGGCATGCAAACTGTGAGACAGGTTCCCCCAGAACCCCGAGTTGGGGGGGACGGGACATAAAGAGCATGTGGGTGTAATGTAACAAATCTACAGAGGATAGAAATATATGAGGCTGCTTACTAGCAAAGATTCCCTGTTTCCTGAAGTTTCAGTGTTTGAATGGATAGCCATCCTTGGTTTATAGGGAATATATGATGTTTCAGTTTAGGGGAGTGGAAATAGGTTTTAAGAGCAGTGCTGTGTTGATCTGCTACAAGATGTGATCCAGATGTTTTGACACCAAATGTCCTGGGGTTGCACTGTGGCAGAATTATTTATTTGTTAATTACGAAGTACCGTCCTCTAGGTTGCTGGTGCTCTAGCCCTAGAATGGAACATGCCAAGTTCGGTCTCTTGAGATGAAGCCTGCTGTGTACTTATTATTTTGACTGTGGCAGTGTAAAACTTTTTCCATTTGGGGACTACTATAGTAAGGAAGTGAGGTCATAATCTGGCTCTCTCTTTTCTCAAATGTTAAAACATTATATTCCTACAATATTTGCACATACAGTGGTACCTCGGGTTACATACGCTTCAGGTTACAGACTCCGCTAACCCAGAAATAGTACCTCGGGTTAAGAACTTCGCTTCAGGATGCGAACAGAAATCATGCTTTGGTGGCGCGGCAGCAGCAGGAGGCCCCTTTAGCTAAAGTGGTGCTTCAGGTTAAGAACAGTTTCAGCTTAAGAACAGACCTCCGGAACGAATTAAGTACTTAACCCGAGGTACCACTGTATAGGCATCTAACAGCCATGAGGCCCAAATGTTTTTGGATGTACAGTACATGATTTTTGTATACACACAGAACCCCTGGGAATTGAACCCCCGCATAAGATACAGTTGTACTATACAGAAATTTCCCTCAGAGGTCTTGCTTTTTTGTGTACATGTGGGAGAGAAAGCCTACCTAGGGTTTGTGGTCTGATCCCTCAAGGTGTTACTTGTGTTCGTAAGACTGACTATTTATGAATCCTTTACACAGATTAGAGCCTTGACTGTGAAGGGTTCCCAAATGTGCCCTCTTGCTTTGTAAATGTAAAAGATGTTAGTGGACCATGGAGAGCCCAATAAAAGAAAACAGCATGTAAGAATGAAGTCAGCCCGCTCCTCTGCGCTTGCATTTGCAGGCCTAGTGAAGATGTCCCAAACAATTTGGTTCATTGTACTCCTTGTTCTTTGTTCTTACTAGTTAATCATCTTCGGCTTGTGTATGCTGCCTTTGTGCCGACACATATTGCGCTGCCCTAGAATGAACAGTATTTCTTTCTCTCACATTTTGCCCTGGTCAGTTTTGCTATAGAAATTAGGTTAAACCGGGTATCTCTGTGGAAGGTAGCACAGTGCAAAGTCTCTGAGCTGAATTATCTGGAGCAGATGAAACATGAAATGCAAATCTGTCGTGATACCTTGCGTGTTCTGCAATCTGCTGCTTTCAAAGCTGGGGGAAAGGAGGGGGGAAACATCTGAGAAGCAGGGCTTAGTGTGATAAATGGTGGCTCTTGCTTCCAATGAGAAATGTGAAAGCCTTTGATGAGTACAACACTATTTACTACAACGGTACCCACTACAAAGCAAGAGTGCAAACCGGTGGAGGCTGATCCATTAGGGAGAATGGGGCACTACCCCACCCATAGCAATATGCCCTTGGCCAACTCCCACCTGCCTGCCTTCTTATTTACAGAAGTGGCCCAAGCTGTCAGCTTCCTCCTCCTTAGTAGTCTCAGTGTTGCCCTTGTAGAACTTAGCAGGGTGGAGAATGGGAGCAAGACCAGTATTATTTGGCTCTATCATTGGCTTTTGTGGGGAAAGGGGGGTTGACAAGGCACTTGGAAGGAGCGGAGAGTCAATATATGGGAAGGAAGGAAGTAGCCAGAAAGAGGGGAATAAACTAAGAGATGGCACATGTGCAGTGCATTACAATTCCTAAACAACAGGCAGAAAACCCACTGGGAAGAATTCAACAGTGTTCCAGTTTGCTGGATGGAACAATTACTCCTCTATTCCCCGCACACTGGTTTTTTTTTGGGGGGGGAATTCTACCCACACTGACCCCCGGCTCAAGTTTGGGGAGTTTGGATGTGAGAAGGGGAGAAAGGCCTGTGCAAACAAAAGTTATTGTGCAGGGTTTCTGCTGACAGGACTCATTTCCAGGTGATTTCGGGGGGAGTTGGGGACCCGCTATTCTGGGGCGCATTCTCAATTCAGGCAAGGCAACAGTGCCCCATGCAAACTGAGTGTGTGACATGCTCTCCAAACCTCAGCAACATGAGCAACTGCCATAGCAGATATACAGTACGGGTGTTTCTTGGCAGATGAGCTCATGTGGAAAGGGTTCTTTGAAGACAGAAAATGTGAGCACCACTGTGAATATTCAGGTCCCAGGTGTTGAATATGTCCCACACTGAAATGTCAGAGGTATGTTCATAGGTGAGATCTCTGCAAAATACTTTAAAGTAACTTGCTTCAAAAACCCTTCTAAGCAGAAAAAGACATGCAGAAGCTAACATTGCTTTAATTCTCTTTTCTCAGGTGTCAGGTGAAATCTTTTATTTCTTGTGGAAAGAACTTGCCATAGGCAATGGAAGGTGTGGATGTGCTCTAGTCGGAACTACCATGTACCCTTCCTAGTATGAAGTGCAATGCTCTTGACATTCCATTAGAATCAGTGGGAAAAAAGTATCTCACTTTGCTTAGATTGCACCCTTGATAAGTACAGTGGTGCCCCGCAAGACGAATGCCTCGCAAGATGGAAAACTCGCTAGACGAAAGAGTTTTCCGTTTTGGAGGTGCTTCGCAAAACGAATTTCCTATGGGCTTGCTTCGCAGGACGACAATGTCTTGCGAGTTCCTGCTGGTTTTTTCCCTTTCCCCCCTTTTTTCTAAGCCGCTAAGCCGCTTATCATCCGATCCGATCAGCAGATAAGCCGCTAATAGCGCTAATAGCGCTAATCCGTCAATGGGCTTGCTTCGCAAGACGAAAAAACCGCTAGACAAAGAGAATCTCAGAACGGATTCTTTTCGTCTTGCGAGGCACCACTGTATACAGTTACAGACTATGCCTTTGATCCCTGGAATGTTACAGTTTGTGTCAGATGCTTTTAGGTTTTTAATGACTTCCTTGCTCAGTGCGTGTTTCAGCGGAGTAAAACTGAATGCGGATTTGCCAGCTCGTTATGTGATAAATTGGCAAAACGTGGAGCAAAATGGCAAATAGGGGAACGATGCATGGCTGTTTACTTCGCTTTCTAGAACTTGGCTTTGTAATACGTTCTTCACACTATTTTTCTGCCGGTTTCATAACTTGTAGCATTTGATACTCGAATTTTGACTGATCGGACGTGTGCTGAAGTCAAGGAGTGTGCAGTTTCTCAGCAGGAGAGGTTTTAATTTCTCAGAGTGAATGAGAAGAAGGTGGCAGAGTGTACTAATTCTCAAGCGCTACCCTGTCCTGAGGAAACAAGACGCCTTTTGTGTGCATCTTGGATTAACAAGCTTGTGTTTCTGTTCTCCAGATAAAGCCACCAATCCTCTGAATAGGCAAGAAGACTGGGAGTACATCATTGGCTTCTGCGATCAGATCAACAAAGAACTTGAAGGGTGTGTGAAGTAATTTTAAATAACCTTGGGTGCTTTGATGCTTAATTTAATGTGTTAATTTAATGTGAAAGTGTTATATAGGGACAGGCAGCTGAGATTTTATGTAGACAATTTTGTTCCACAGGAAGGCCCCTCCTAAAATCTGGAAGTTTTAAAGGTTTTTTTTTTCCCAGGGTATGCTTGCAGATAAAATGTTGAAAAATGTGACTGTAGCTTATGTTTTTAAGCTGCAAAAGTGAAGCCTATGTCATTTGAATCACATAAGGTTTTTCACCTGTTTACCCCTGCTTCTGTTTCCTACCCCAGCCTTCGTTGTTTCCTTTGTGTCGATTTCTAGATTGTAATCTTCTTGAGGTATGAACCATTCTGTCCTCTCCTTCTTTGTAAAGCCTCATCTACACAGACAGCACAACTAACTAAATAAATAAGCAAATAAATAAATAAATAAATAAGTAAAAAAATGAATGATTTCAGTCCACAGATAGCCGTGAGATTGCTGGCTCATAAAATCCAGTCACCACAGGAATGGGAAGCAGTCCAGGCCTTGACTGTAAGTGTTCTTTAACTCTGTTTTTAAAATTCTGCCCACTGTCTGTGTATTCAGACAGCATAATTTCAACCAGTGTCTGTTGGGGTCTGCACAGGTAGTCTCCTGTGCAGACATGACATCCAGTTGTAAGGGCCAACTAGTACAATGACAATTCTAATTATCTTCCCTGTACAGTCATACCTCGGAAATCAAACAGATTACGAGTTGAACATTTTGGCTCCCGAATGCCGCAAACCCAGAAGTGAGTGTTCCGGTTTGTGAATGATCTTTGGAACCCAAATGTCTGACACGGGTTCTGCAGCTTCTGATTGGCTGCAGGAACCTCCTGCAGCCAATCAGAAGCCGCGCCTTGGTTTCCGAATGTTTTGGAAGTCAAACGGACTTCTGGAACGGATTTTGTTCGACTGAGGTACGACTGTACAATGTTTCTGTAAAAAGCAGTCAGGTTCTGTTTAAGTGCACAGTCCAATATTTAAGTAACCAGCAGAAAATCACCAGGGGACTTGGGTTGGTTTCCTGGGGAGTCTTGCCTTATGCCAAGCCCTGAAGGCACAGATAATGTTTGAAGGTTTCGTAGGTAACTTGTGACTAATTTAGGGATCTCTATTCAGATAGGTCCATCCTGAAACCTAGATTTGTCTTGTGTGTATATGTGCATTTTACTTGATTGCAGGTGCTGGAAGCTTGCATGAAGAACTGTGGGCAAAGATTTCACAACGAAGTAGGGAAGTTTCGTTTTTTAAATGAGTTAATTAAAGTTGTGTCTCCGAAGGTTAGTATGGTTTGCTTTTTCTACACTTGTTTATGTGTCTCATTTGCTTAAATCCATAAAACATGTTGTTCATCAGATTCCACTGGAATCAGCTGGGCTGTCAGTAAATAAATAACATTTGCACACTTCAGGATGTTCTTCACTTTCTCTAGACCATTTATTTCAGTAGCTGGGGGACAATGTCCAACATGTTTAAATAGACATGGGTGTTGTACAGAGAGGAATTAACCCCAGGATAGTTCAAATTAACAAAAAATGTTGGGTTACAAATCTGTGCTGTCTGATCTAGGAGTAATTCTCGTTTAACTTTGTGATACTTCTGAACAGACATGAATCAGCCACATTCAGATACTGACAAACACCTAAGTCTGTTTTGAATGGATGTAAATAAAATAAAAATGTATGCTTTTTCATCTCAAAGCCCTCACATTCCCTGAAGAGATTCTTGGAAAGCATTCTTGATGTACTTTTTATTATTACTTTATTTATGATTTTCAATTCTATACATTTCAATAATTTTACAATCATTTTAACATTTCGAAACTCAACTTCCTTCTCCCTCCTTCTGTGGTTCCTTAAATTTATTTTTAATACTTTCTGCATATCCAAATTAACTTAATTTGCTCATTTATTCATCTTTAAATATATACGCTTATAAAATGTCAGGTTATTACAATAATCCTGCCACTGTTCTTATCGCTTACAGTTTATTTGTAAATATTCAATAAACCATTTCCATCCTTTTATAAAAGAAATTGTTATCTTGAGTTCTTATTTTTCTGGTACGTTTTGCCATTTCTGCATATCCCATAAGTTTTTTGTAGCCATTCTTCTTTTGCTGGGACTGCATTTTTTGGTGTACTTAACAGCACCTTCAAGTGACTGACAAACAAACCAACCAACAATCATTTCTGACTGAGACTGTGGCTATGTACACACTAACCTGTTCGTAGCACAAGTAGTGCAGTTTTTCTCAGTCTGGAATCGTGCTTGTCCTCAACATCCCTGCCTTGCTGGGACAGCCTACATCCATTTTCATTTCTTTTTAAATGGACACAATCAAACTTGCAAAATCAAGATGTACGGTATTTTCAGATCAAGACCCAATTTCTCAAGAAGAGGTTTTCAGGGGCAAAAAATATGCAGCAGTTCCAAATCATGTTTGGACTACATAGAAAAAACAAGTACTCAGTCTTCATGGACTCTAGAGTAAAATATTATATGTACACAGCCTGTATCTCTCAGACAAGACACAGAAGCTGTTTTTGAAGGATTGTTTGCCCCACAACTCACATACCTAATGGTTCAAAGTAGGTTCTTTTATGTGAGGACAGAGAAACCAACATCTTTCACCTTCTTGGCTATTCTTGCAGTACCTGGGAGACAGAGTGTCAGAGAAGGTCAAAAGCAAAATAATTGAGCTGCTGTACAGTTGGACGGTGGCTCTGCCAGACGAGTCCAAAATCAAAGACGCCTACTACATGTTGAAAAGACAAGGTGGGAAACAATTTCCTTCTTCAGCCTTTCATATACTCCTTAAGCTGCTGTTCAACAACACTTTATAATTTTGTGACCTCAGAGGTAGTAGCTTCTGCATACCTAGACAGCCTACATCCATACATCCAGTTTGATCAAGAGTCATGCTGTCTTATCCCTCCGGTTGCAGAATCTTAGCTGAGCTGTAGGGTTCAGTGCTGTGATGATTATGGTCTGGCTGCCTATTTTATTACCATTGATTTCCAACCCATACACCAGCTGCTTATTTCTTTGTCCCTCGCTCCTAATGCTTCGTTTGAGGTCACATGATAATCAGGAAGTGTCAGGCAAGTGAGAGAACCCAGGGCAAGCTCACATGCTCAAGGGCACAAACATGGGCTTACAAGATCATGAGAGGGAGCAAGTCTTAAAGACATCCCAAAGTGAATTACAGGAGTTCAGCTGCAGACAGAAAAGCCCATCATAACTTGTCAGCAGGTGAGCTGCATACTGACAATCAGTAGGAATGAGACTCAGTGTCTGGTTCTTGTATGCTAATTGTATACGGCACTGTAGCCTTTTACTTTTATCTGAGATGGCAGTGCACTAAGAGCACCATTTGCAGGTAGCAGACCCTAGTTCAATGCATTAAGATGGCTTTAATAGAATAGAGCTTGCTGGTTTTTGTGCGTGCAGGCAACTGGCAGTGAACAAGCAAACCCAGAGAGCTTTCCTGTAAAGAGTGACAATGTTTTTCTTCCTTTCTGCATCCAGGCATTGTACTGTCTGACCCTGTAATTCCTGCAGAGAGTACCCTAATCCCCTCCCCTCCAGCTCGTCCCAAAAACCCTGTGTTTGATGATGAAGAGAAATCCAAGGTAAAGCTAACTGCAGAAATTAGCACTGTAATTCTTAGAACTTGGCAACAGCTGAGGCATCTTTTAGCGCTTGACAAAGGATAGCAAATATAAAGATCTAAACCACCACCGCCCCTCAATCTAGTTTGCTATAGTTTTTTTAAAAATGTCCAAGGTTCAAATGTTTTGAGTAGTTCCTATTTCTCACGAGTGTTTTAGCACGACAACTTAACATTTGGAAGTTTTCACAAATGCTTTTGTATCTTACAAAAAATGTGTTTAACTCCTTGTTGCCTCTTTGTGTTGAGGGCGGAGGAGGCTTGCCTCTTCTGCATGTAGAGTAGCAGTGAATCTCTCAGGAATACTCGCCTGACTTTAGCCAGCCATGACCCTAGGGGTCCCTTCCAACTCTGCAATTCTATGATTAGCTTCATTTAAATTTCTCTTTACTGTTTGCTGAAAGAGAGAGGGGAAGGGCATGTTATGGTCTTTAAACTATGAAAAAAATGAAGCAGAAATGAAGTCTGGGAAAGCCCTGCATGGCTTCACTGAAGAAAATGTAAGACATGTTGTGTATGTATGTGAACAGGAGATGATGATGAAGTTTGCAAATTAATAATAATAATAATAATAATAATAATAATAATGGTATTTGTACAGCACTTTCCCTAAGGACTTAAGAGATTCACTTTCATTTTCCCTGTCATCCATACAACACTCCTATAAGTAAACCAGTCTTATTATCCCCATTTGCAGATGAGAGAGAGAGAGACGAGTTAAACTAATTTAAGGCTGGGAATTTAAAAATCTTTTAACTAGTTTGCACTGGTGGAAGTTTTAGAAAGATGCAGTTTAGGATTTAGTAATGTGCATGCTTAATTGGTGGCTGTTTGGTTAATATTCTTTTTCCATTTATATACTGCTCTTATATTCCATTTACACATTTTCAAACTCTAGTTATTGCTGAGTTTATATAGTTTTATCATTTCTATGCTTTGATTTAAATAGATCTTTACAATTTATTTTATTTTTGGACTCCGGTCCCTTTCTGATTACCATTGCCACCTCACTGGAGCGAAACTTAAGAACTTATACTCTCAGTTAGTGACTCACCAAGAGCACTCAGTGAGTTTAGGCCTGAACAGGGATTTCCAAGTCACGGCTCATGCTCTTGAACATGGTGCAGATTCCAGCACTTCTGTACATTGACGGTCTTCTCCAGCGCTGTTGTTTGGCTATTGCAACAGACTTTCTGCTTGCACAGTGGAACTTTTCCCTCTTCTGCTCTCCCCTGCAGCTCCCCACAGACCCTCACCCTCCAGAGCAGACTTTGAGGATATGTGGGGAGAGGAAGGGGAAGTCCCATTGTATGAATAGAACTCTGCATGCACAGGATTGGACACAACCCAGAAGGACTATTGCTGTAGACTGCTGCTGTCTCGAGAGAAGATGGAATAGAAGTGGGTGTCAAATGGACACTCTAAAGCTGAGATGAGTAATTTAAAGTGCACTTTCTTGTCTTACTCCTCTTGCTAAATGAACCTCATCCCTAGCTGTAGTTGTCATAGAATGCCTCTGGACCAACCATGCTGAGGTTGGGGCAGACCAGTATAACCCAACATTGGCTCCCACCAACCCCGGTCCCACCAACCAGATTCTGAAGTAGCTGGTGATGAACTTCCCCTATTGGAGCACTGAAGCCACTAGCCTGAGCAAATTCATACGATGTACGTTCCAATAGCATCCACGTTTCCTACTTCTGTTGTAATGTGTTCATGATCAGAGTGCCAAAGGTTGGATGCTTCAAAGACAAATCAAAACTTGGTTAACGCAAGCATAAGGTATCAGTTCCTCGACTGAGAATCTGCAAAACCAGGAAAAGTTCTGTCACTCCTAAAACACTTTTCCTAAAAGTTTTTTTCCCTTTTTGCAGCTTTTAGCTAAACTGCTAAAAAGCAAAAATCCAGATGATTTGCAAGAGGCAAACAAGCTTATTAAATCTATGGTGAAAGAGGTGAGACTGAGCACTTAATCAACATATCTGTAGGGGTGATCATTGTTTGGGGCTTGTTTTGTCATTTTAAGCATTTTTAGAATATTTGAGCCATACCATTGGGCTGCTATAATGTCAGAAGACCTGAATATCTGTGCTGTCTGTAAACAATGCTCTGGTTTCCTTCCTGAGCGAAACCCAAGTTCTTACCCAGGTTTGGTGCTGCAATTAGAGTTTGCATAGTACACTAAGAAAAGCTGCTCAGTGATTTATAGCCCCCCTTTGCCTGGTATTCCTTGGGGTTACTGATAGCTGCCGATGCCCTAGTCCTTTTCCTACTCATCCTCCCAGTCACAGCCCTACGCTGTGCAGAACTAAGTGTGCTTCCGTCCATTGAAATTGGTGGGCTTAGGCTTGCCTAACTCAGCTGTGCTTAGGATGGGGTTTGGGGTACAAGTTGCAAGGACAGACGTTCCTTTTTCCTCCAGTGCCATAGGCTGTCCTTGCTGGGTATGACATTCCTGTCTCTGATTTCCTCTGATCTTACATTGGCCTTTTGCATTTTTTCCCCCAAAGAAAAGCATGAAAGTTGCTTTGAAAATAGACAAGCAGCATTTCTGAAAGGCTCAGGGAGCAGAAGGGGCGAGGAGTTGTTGTTCAGGGTTAACAGGCCCTTCTTGCGGAGACCAGATGCAAAGAAGGACAAGAGCACCTGTGCCTTTAATGGCTGCCTGGAAGAGAGAATGTGGGCAAGTGTACCTTTTCTCACTCTTGCAAAGTGAGTTGCACCTGCCAAAACTCCCCTCTTCTAGGCAACGATTCCAGTTACAAGAGCTTTGTTCTCCTGCTCGTTTGGTCACCCTCGCTTCATTTCCCATGGCTTCCTGTTTCTCCCCATGATCTATGTATCCCTTTCCCCCTCTAGTTCAATATATAATTTGCTCCTACCATTTTACCTAATTTTGTGCAAACATACCTAGGAGTAAATCCCACTGAATAAAGGAGTGGGGTGGGGTGGGGGTCTTGTTACTATGGACTGAGAGTTGCCTGTTTTGCAAATGTATCCCCAGAAGTCAAAACTTCAGGACTATTTTGATAGCAGGAGGTAGGGGCTCTGTAGACAGAATTCTGTAACCACTGGTGATAAGTAACCAGACTTCTGGATTCTTCAGGCCAACTTGTCCTGGACAGTAGCGGAAGAACAAAGGAAAGACTTATATTACCTCTTTTGCTTTAAAATTTGAAGGATGAGGCACGCATACAGAAAGTCACAAAGCGCATGCACACGTTGGAGGAGGTGAACAACAATGTGAAGCTGTTGAATGAGATGTTGGTTCACTACAGCAAAGAAGACTCTTCAGAGGCTGACAAAGAGCTGATGAAGGTGAGTTCTCTGCTGGTAAAACCTTGAGTGCTTGTTACCCTCTGCTTTTCTTTTGACTTCCATCTCCCAACATGAAGGAATTTTATAGCCCAGCTTCCCCTGCAAAAATAGGTGCAGGCATCTGTCGCCCCAGTTTCTTCTGGGGAGGAAAAAACTTAAACACATAGCAGAGTTTCCAAACAATAGACCAGAAGCAATTGTACTTCATCCAGCAGAGATTTACTTCTATTGAAGGCAAATGAGCATAATGGTCACAAATCCAGTACATTCAGGGTTGGCACAGTCCATAAAAATCGAGTTGCACAAAATGTATCATAAGACTAAACCTTAACACTATAGCATACAGAAGAGGACACCAGAACAAAGGAGAGAGAAAGAGGCTCCTTCTGGCCTATATTTATAGTCAACATGACTTTAATTGGAAAAGATAAAAGAACCAGTTCAAGCCAGCTGTACTCAGCTTCTCTATACCCCAAACAATCATGAAGCTTCTTTCATACAGAGAAGCTTCCAGAAACCTTTTGAATGAATTAGAATAAGAAAGATCTCTGCACATCAGATCAATACTTTCTGCACTAAGAAATGCAAACTGACAGCATCACTCAGCTAAGGAGAAGACAACTGAGGAAAACAAATGAGACTTTTAATGATTACTGGTTATTTTCAAGAAGTCTTTTTCCAGGTATACAACATTGGGGTACATTAATTGCATTAAAAACAACAACAACCCAAAATACATAACTATAAGAATACAGTGCACATCTATCACCAACATGAAAGAGGAATAGCCAGAGGCAGTCGTTTACACTCAGGTAACACCAACTGCTCCTCAGGCACCAGAAGCAATTCAGGAGAAAAGGTGTCTTAGTAATAATGCCAGTTTGAAGTTCTTCTGAGTGAGCGGTGTCTGCACAGCACTCTCTGACCCGCTACATAAGTTTAAAAGTGTTGGCAAATATACCTCTCTTGCTTTCACCCTTTATGACTCAATGTCTCTGCATCAATTTTTTGTTAGCACAAGTGTCCACATCTTGGACCACCAATATTGTATCGAAATCTTGTGCCAAGCCTTTGCAGTGGTGATGCCTTGGGCTTTTGTGCATAAGTAAATGAGGTTACCGCTCCGGCGGGAAGGTAAACGGCATTTCCGTGCGCTGCTCTGGTTCGCCAGAAGTGGCTTAGTCATACTGGCCACATGACCCAGAAGCTGTACGCCGGCTCCCTTGGCCAATAAAGCGAGATGATCGCCGCAACCCCTGAGTCGGTCAAGACTGGACCTTTACCTTTAAATGAGGTTTCAGTACAAAGGCTTGCACATTTCCATTTTGACTCATTGGCCCCTATCTCTCACCTTCTCCCCACCCTTCCCCAGGAGCTCTATGACAGATGTGAAACCAAGAGGCGGACGTTATTCAAACTGGCCAGCGAGACAGAGGATAATGACAGCACTCTGGGTAAAACAATAAGTTTTTCTTTGCAAGACCGGAGGTAAACTGGGACATGCTTTTGCCTTAATAGGTGGTTAAAAGTCTGGATATTACCTATAATGTCAGCTGAAAATCTATAATCCATATAGGTAAGTCAGTGGTGTTGCTTAGAATATCAGATATATATCATAGGAATCTGCCTTATACAGAGTAAGACCACTGGTCCATCTATATCAATATTGTCTACACTGGCTGGCAGCAGCTTCTCAAAGTTTCAGGCAGGAGTTTCTCTCTGACGTACCTGGAGATGCCGGGAATTGAACCAGATATCTACTGCATGGAAAGCCAGGGCTGTGCCACAGAGCTATGGCCCTCCCCCAACCACCAAATCTTCCTTCGTGTACATAAATCCTAAATATTCATAGCAGAAATTGATGTGGCGAAAGCCAGAGTAGCTTATAACCGCAGCACCTACAAAGGCAGTGCTGTTAGGGGTGGGTGGATTTCTTTGTCGTGGAAATGAATTAAATCAAATGAGCTGGTCCCGTTCCTAGCCTGAGAAAGCATTGCTGAAGATGAAGTTATTTACATTGGTAGTTTACTGTTTGTGTCTCCGTTACAGGCGACATCCTGCAGGCTAGTGACAACTTATCACGCGTAATAAATACCTATAAAAGAATTATTGAGGGGCAAGTCGTCAATGGTGAAGTGGATATTCCTGGGCTGCCTCCAACAGATGGTGAGTCATATTTTTCAGGAGCAACACCGGCCCTTCTAGGAAATATCATGTTTCCCAGCTTTTGTATAATCTTAAAATTATATGTCGCTTACAATACATAAGTACTTCCTAATCCCTTGTTCTAAATTGTTAAGTCTTTTTACAAATAACAACTCTTCCTTTCTAGATTGCTGCTCACCGTAATCAAATCCCAAGGTGAAGAATTTAGCAGAGACTTTTAGCCCCAGTTCAATGGCAACACAATTGTCTTTAAGCCTCCCAAAAGGATGCTGGTGTCTTCTTACAACTATCTGATCATTCTATTTTAGACAAGACAGGGCTATCCTAGAGAAATGGCAATTCTAAGATGATTCAGTCTGCTTATATGATACATACAGTGCGCTTTGAAGCAGTGGGTGGGGCTGGAACCAGGATATCTCAGCATGGATATGTTTTGCTCCTTCAAGATCCATCTGTACAGGGCCAGCTGCAATGAAAGTGGTTTTTCATAGGGGAGCTCCACAGGTCTGCTTCTGAGATTAACACTGACACATATACCCAGAAATGATTTATGGGTATAGATAAAATGTTTTCTATGTACCTATATATATATATATATATATATATATATATTTGCTTTCGTAGATTTTCACGGGTACAGGAATGCAGGTTTTGGTGTCTTCGGGTGTCTTCCCGTGTAAGAGTTGGGGTGTCTAGGCGACGTTTCGACGAGGTCTCACTCGTCATCTTCAGGCTGGTGCTTTCGGCTTCTTGTTACTGGAACAGAGCAGGATCTCAGTGTTTGAGTTCCTATAAATACTGTTGAGGGGGTGTGGTGTATAGCCTCCAACGTTCTGGGCAGAGAGGAAGTTCCCAGGTTAGTGTGTCTTTTCTTCTTTTGTTCATTAATTACTTGAGGGATATCTTGAGTGATTTCTTGAGTGATATTCTGAGTACCACTTAGGAGGGTCATTAGGTGTGGATTAGTTGCTAAAGCTTTCGTGTCTTGACCTCTTGAGAGTTTTTTCTGAGAAGATGGCTGTACTGCACTTAGTTGTGCTCTGGCTTGGCTTCGTGTATAGGGGCGAGCTGTGGTTTTGTGCCCTGTGCCAGCCAGATCTGTGTAGGGATTGCAGGGGGGTGCAGCATCCGGAGGTGCCACTATGGTTTGGCTACTGGATGGTGTCTGTAATTTATCTGTGGAGAGGGTCTGGGTTTGGGTCTGGTGTGGTTGATTGGAGATGGCGTTCTGTGTGCCTCTGGTTCTGGTGTCGGTTTTTGTGGGGAGGGCTATTTTCCAGATGTCTGGCAGGCGGGACGTATCGTCACGCTTGTTCATGTTGTGAGGGTGTTTCTCTATCTCGATGGCTTCCATGATTATTCTCTTGTGGTGGTGTTCCATGTTAAAGAGCAATTTGGAATCTGAAAAATTAATTTCGTGTCCTGTTTCTTTCATGTGTTGGTAAAGAGAGGAAGTTTTTTCTTCTTTTTTGACGGCATTCTTGTGTTCTGCGATACGTGCATTTATTCGTCTGTTTGTTTGTCCAATGTACGTGGCTGGGCAGACTTTGCAGGGTATTTCATAGACCCCTTGGTTTTCTAACTGGATTTTATCTTTGGGGTTTCTGAGGATATTGGCTATTTTTTGGTTGGTGCAAAAGGCTGTTTTGATATTGTGTTTATGGAGGATTTTGCTAATTTTATCTGTAGTGCCCTTGATATAAGGAAGGAGGGCCATGCCATTGTTTTCTTCTGTGTCTTGGTTTTTGGGGGGTGTTTCTTTTTGGATTAGCTTCGTAACCCTGTTTTGCTGGTATCCGTTGGCGATTAACACATTTGAAAGATTCTGTAACTCAGTTGTCAAGTGGTCTTTGTCAGCCAGGCGTTTGGTTCTGGAGATGAGAGTCTTGGCTACGGAGTTTATTTGTGCAGGGTGGTGGTGTGATTGTGCATGTAAGTAGCGGTTGGTGTGTGTTTTTTTCCGGTAGATAGTGTGTCCTAGGGAGCCATCAGGTTTTTTGTAGATTAGGACGTCAAGGAAGGGAAGTTGGTTGTTGGCTTCTATTTCCATAGTGAATTGTATTTTGGGGTGTAGGCTGTTGAGATGTGTGAGGAAGCTATCTAGTTTTTTCTTCCCGTGTGGCCAAATTACAAAGGTGTCGTCAACATACCTGAGCCAAAGTTTGGGTTTGTGTTCTGACTTGTCTAAAGCATTGGTTTCAAAGTGTTCCATGTACAGATTTGCGATGACCGGTGAGAGGGGTGATCCCATAGGTGCTCCTTCTATCTGTTTGTATCTTTGTCCATTGTGGATGAAGTACGTGTTGGTTAGGCAGTGGTTGGTCAGGTCCAGGATGTATTCGGGGGGATTGTATTTGTTTTGAATGGCTGTCAAGGCTTCATTAATGGGCACTTGTGTGAAGAGAGATACAACATCGAAGCTCACAAGTAGGTCGTCGGGATGTAGGTTTTGCTTCTTTATTGTTTCTATGAACTGGAAGGAGTTTGTAACGTGTGAAGCGATAGATTCTGCATAGGGCTGAAGTTGCTTAGCGAGAAATTTAGCGAGATTTTGTAGAGGTGAGCCTATGGAGCTGACTATTGGTCTGAGTGGTGTTCCTTCTTTGTGTATCTTGGGGAGACCGTAGAGTTTGGGGCATCTGGATGATTTTTCTCTGGGGATGATTCTTAGCTGGATTTCTTCACTGATAGGAGAGGCTTTTATTTTGGATTTGGTGGTTTTTTCCAGATAGGTGGTGGGATCTGTTTTTATAGGTTGGTAGGTAGGGTCTTGGAGTAGATTTGATAGTTTTGCTTGGTAGTCCGATGTGTTCATCACAACAGTGGCATTACCTTTGTCTGCTGGGAGAATGATTATGTTGTTGTCTTTCCTCAGGTTGGTGAGTGCTTTCTGTTCTTCTTTGTGTAAATTGCTTCTGGGTGGTTTGCTGGAGCAGAGGATGTTGGTGACTTCAAGTCTGATTTTATTGGCTTCATCTGGGTTGATTTTGGTTAGGCTAGCTTCGACTCCGCATATGATGTTTTCCGTGGGGATGCGTCTCGGGGCGACTGCAAAGTTGAAACCTTTGGAGAGTACTTTGGTTTCAGTTGAGGTGAGGATCCTGTCTGATATGTTATGTACTGTTTGTTTCATGGGTTGTTGTGGAGGGTGGCTGGGCTTCTGGCGTTTCTCTAGTTTGTGGAGTTTGTTGGTGTGTGTGTCTGTCTTATGTGCGGACTCCGTTTCAGCTCTCCAAACGGCTAGTTGTTTGCATTTGTCCCAGAGTGCAGGGTGGATTTTGTTACAGAGTTTGAGGTGAAGAGTGAGCAGATCTTTGTTGGTTTGGTTTAGTAGGTATCTTTTCTTATGTAGTTCGTTTCTGATTAGGGATAGTTCAGTTCGTTTCAGGATCCTTTCGGTAGCTGGGGTTTTAGAGTGGAATTTAAGTTGGAAGCATGTGGGAATTAAGTTGTTGTCTCGGCAGTTGCGTAGGAACAAGAGATCACATAAGATGGTGGCTCTTCGGATTTCTAGTTTCTCGTAGGTTCTTGTCAGCTGGAAGGTTTCCTCCCCGTAGAGGTGAGATATTTGCTTTCGTAGATTTTCACGGGTACAGGAATGCAGGTTTTGGTGTCTTCGGGTGTCTTCCCGTGTAAGAGTTGGGGTGTCTAGGCGACGTTTCGACGAGGTCTCACTCGTCATCTTCAGGCTGGTGCTTTCGGCTTCTTGTTACTGGAACAGAGCAGGATCTCAGTGTTTGAGTTCCTATAAATACTGTTGAGGGGGTGTGGTGTATAGCCTCCAACGTTCTGGGCAGAGAGGAAGTTCCCAGGTTAGTGTGTCTTTTCTTCTTTTGTTCATTAATTACTTGAGGGATATCTTGAGTGATTTCTTGAGTGATATTCTGAGTACCACTTAGGAGGGTCATTAGGTGTGGATTAGTTGCTAAAGCTTTCGTGTCTTGACCTCTTGAGAGTTTTTTCTGAGAAGATGGCTGTACTGCACTTAGTTGTGCTCTGGCTTGGCTTCGTGTATAGGGGCGAGCTGTGGTTTTGTGCCCTGTGCCAGCCAGATCTGTGTAGGGATTGCAGGGGGGTGCAGCATCCGGAGGTGCCACTATGGTTTGGCTACTGGATGGTGTCTGTAATTTATCTGTGGAGAGGGTCTGGGTTTGGGTCTGGTGTGGTTGATTGGAGATGGCGTTCTGTGTGCCTCTGGTTCTGGTGTCGGTTTTTGTGGGGAGGGCTATTTTCCAGATGTCTGGCAGGCGGGACGTATCGTCACGCTTGTTCATGTTGTGAGGGTGTTTCTCTATCTCGATGGCTTCCATGATTATTCTCTTGTGGTGGTGTTCCATGTTAAAGAGCAATTTATATATTTGCTTTCGTAGATTTTCACGGGTACAGGAATGCAGGTTTTGGTGTCTTCGGGTGTCTTCCCGTGTAAGAGTTGGGGTGTCTAGGCGACGTTTCGACGAGGTCTCTATACACGAAGCCAAGCCAGAGCACAACTAAGTGCAGTACAGCCATCTTCTCAGAAAAACTTCACAAGCTCAAGAGGTCAAGACACGAAAGCTTTAGCAACTAATCCACACCTAATGACCCTCCTAAGTGGTACTCAGATTATCACTCAAGAAATCACTCAAGATATCCCTCAAGTAATTAATGAACAAAAGAAGAAAAGGCACACTAACCTGGGAACTTCCTCTCTGCCCAGAACGTTGGAGGCTATACACCACACCCCCTCAACAGTATTTATAGGAACTCAAACACTGAGATCTTGCTCTGTTCCAGTAACAAGAAGCCGAAAGCACCAGCTTGAAGATGACGAGTGAGACCTCGTCGAAACGTCGCCTAGACACCCCAACTCTTACACGGGAAGACACCCGAAGACACCAAAACCTGCATATATATATATATATATATATATATATGCAATGTCTGAAGAGGCCTCTATGCAAAAGAAAAAGTGTATGCAAAACTGGCACCAGAAAGGGCACATATTCAGAGGGGAGAGGGAGAACATTTCGGCTTCCGAGGCCCCCCTTCTGTTCATGATTGTCAAGTGGCCTTTCTTGAACAAAGGATTCCAGAGTGAAACCATTGACTTACAACAGGGGCAGGGAGCTGGATCCTGACTTCCACCCTCTGCAGGCCAACTTTGACAGGTGGGCACGGTTGCCCAGCTGTCAGTCACCTGACATCATTATGATGCCAGCTGATCAGCCGTTAACAGCAAGCCCCTTTGAAGTTCATTTGCAGGCCTGTTTGGATTCAAACTGCACCTTCAAACAGACAAAGTGAGGCCCAAGGTGAGCCACTTCAAAAACATTCTGCCCGTGAAAGTGCACCTTCAAAGGGGCTCGCTGAAAGAGGCCCCCCCCCCAGCTGCACTAAATCCCCATTGAAGATTCATGAAATGCTATCCTGAGTTATAGGTGAATGTATAAACATATGGGGGTTTTGCAGGGGTCAGAAGGAATAGTGTGGTCAGAAGGAAATTAAATGCAGAAAGCTACAGGTGATGCTAAGTTGGTGTTTAGTTGTTGGTAACAGACATTGATTAGCTGAGAGGTTCTAAGAGGGAGCATCTTTGCATTCCTGATCAGGTTTCCAGGAAGACAAAGACTGAGAGTAAACACTCACATGGGAATCTGAGCCAGGTAAAAGCTGCCTCCTTTCTAATGGGGATCATTGTTTGGCTCCAGCTGAAAAATAAGCCCCATCTCTGATGTCAGCAATCTCTTAACCGGAAAATTGCCAAGAGCCTCCCTAACTACTCTGAACTTACATTACAAAAGGCCTGGCCAGTTCAGACCAGTCAGGCCATTGTTTAGAAGGGCTTAGGTGGAGCATATATATTCAGAGAGATTGCAGGAGAATAGCTCACCATTTAGGGTTAACTGCAGGGGGTAAGAATCCCAGGTGGCCCTGTTGATCTACATCAGAATATGGGGGTTTATCGCAGCATTGTTAATTATCAATCAATAATTTTCTTTAAGATGAGAGAGAGAAAAAATTGCCCAGGAAATGGCCAAGAGCTCCCAGTTCGTACTATCAATGGAAAGAGCTGAATGCAGCCAAAAGTCTGTTTTGAACGTCTTAATAAAATTAGGGGAAGTCTGTTTCTTTTTTTACACAGAGGCATACTTTAATAAAGTCTGAGTATGTTTCTCCTGCTTCCATGTCCCTCCCCTTCCTTTGTTGTCTCTTTAGTGTCCTTTTTTAAAAAAAGAAAAATATTGTAACCCGCTTTGAGTAGAGTCCTGGACTAACCATCCAGGTGTCCTTTACCTACATAAAGAACTCATAATACATTCTGCCCTAGTACAGCAGTTTCTCAGAAATGAAACCTGGCCCCTTGGGTGAGACGGCCACTCTCAATGAGGCTTCTAACTTCTCCTCCCTCTGCCTCAAAAATCCACTCTGGAGAGCAGGAATCTGACATCCCATTGTACAACTAGGTTTCTGTTAAGGAAGGAGTTGGACATCACTGGATGTTGTCCGTTGTGTCTACTTGAACACTGTGTGAGGGTGTCAGTCAAGAAATTTGGGCAAAAGTGGTCACTTTTTAGAACCTGGGTATCTTGAGGATAATGGTGTGCACACTCATGGAAGCTTGAGGGACCGGCAGTTCATGTTTGAAGGTTTACTACAGGAGGCATAGCCTGGAGAATTTGAAAACCGATGCTATTCTCAGCAGCATCTAGGTATTTGCACCACCACTGCCCTCCTTGATTTGGATATGTTATATTGTTATATTGTTTGTATGCATCCGTTGCCCTATTTTATGTTCTCTCCTCATCACTGTAGGAAGTGATTCTTCCGTTAACATCAGTACACTCATTGACTTGGCGGGACTGGACATTTCTAGTACGCCTCCGCCACCACCGATTCCCCCAACGACGTTGACACCAGCACCGACATTAACTCCAGCTCCAGCCTCGTCAGAAATCCCCATCCTACCACCTCCCCCTCAGACCATCGGTCACTCCCGGAGTCGTTCGTCGAGCCAGGCAGAAGCCACTTCTGCTCTCTTGACGAGCTCGGCCAATTCCATCTCTTTGCTTGATGAGGAACTGCTATGCTTAGGTAAGGCAGGTGTGGTTTGGGTGCACTGGCTGTGGAAGGTTTCTGGCTGCTCTTCAGATCATACAAATCTTTCGCCTTTTCCTAAGGGCTTCGGTGGGAGGCACTGCTAAGTAGCTGCTGCACACAGGTTTGACGGTATTTTTGCTGAGTGTCTGTTGTTCAGAAAACGCCCCCCGCCACACCTCCCCAGAAAGAAATAAAAAAAGTCCCTCCACTTGAATTTACTGGACTGGGTTATCACTGAGAGCTACAGAGAGTGGCATGTCCATAATAAATTATAATAATTTTTTATTT
Organism: Podarcis bocagei; assembly: GCF_964188305.1. Lineage (NCBI taxonomy): Eukaryota > Metazoa > Chordata > Lepidosauria > Squamata > Lacertidae > Podarcis > Podarcis bocagei. The sequence goes on from NC_138126.1 coordinate 98,687,061, forward strand.
ATACCCCGCCCTTCCCGGTTCAAAAACCGGGCTCAGGGCGGCTAACAACAAATTTAAAATACTTAATTGTAAAAGCAGCATAAAATATAGTATAAAAACATGAATAACATTAAAAGTCAAAGTTCAGAAATCAATTTAGGGGAAATCCATCTAATAAACATTAGATAATCACCAGATTATCTAACCTTACCTGTTCTGGAGATACCACTGAACAGGAGGAAGAGCACCATCTGAGAAGTTGCAGAAGTTGGACACCCCTCCTTACAGCAGCCAGCTGCTATTGGTGAAGCCGCCAGAAGGGAAAGCAAGAACATCCAGAGATTTAGCTCTAGTATGTTCAAGAAGGTCCGTATAGTTAAAGCCATGGTTTTCCCAGTAGTAATGTATGGAAGTGAGAGCTGGACCATAAAGAAGGCTTATCGCCGAAGAATTGATGCTTTTGAATTATGGTGCTGGAGGAGACTCTTGAGAGTCCCATGGACTGCAAGAAGATCAAACCTCTCCATTCTGAAGGAAATCGGTCCTGAGTGCTCACTGGAAGGACAGATCGTGAAGCTGAGGCTCCAATACTTTGACCACCTCAAGAGAAGAGAAGACTCCCTGGAAAAGACCCCGATGTTGGGAAAGATGGAGGGCACAAGGAGAAGGGGACGACAGACGACGAGATGGTTGGATAGTGTTCTCGAAGCTACCAGCATGAGTTTGACCAAACTGCGGGAGGCAGTGGAAGACAGAAGTGCCTGGCGTGCTCTGGTCCATGGGGTCACGAAGAGTCGGTCATGACTAAACGACTAAACAACAACAACAAATGTTCAGGAAGCAGAGTATAAGCCTAATTATCTTTTGAATGCTGCCTTGGGAGGGTTTTGCCTTGAAAGGAGGCATGTTAAGTACCAAGCAGTGCTTTCCCCCCTAGAAAAATAGGTGCCGGTCCTCACCATGAAGTTGTTACAGTAAATGCTACAACAAAGAGGTGCTGGTACTGTGTACCCTTGAGTAACTCCTTTAAAAAACCGCTGGAACTATGAATGAATGAATGAATATAGAATGCAGAGCTCGCTTACCGCTGGCTTGTTACATAATAAAATCAATCTGCCTTACAGTCAGAATGGAGCAAAGTTCAGAAGTGACCATATGGAGGGTGGATTTGCACTCAGGTGGATCTTTCCCATCTCAATCCGTTGAATAGTTTAATGTTGGTTCAGCTGGGATTGTTCCCTTATTTACACATTTTGCTTGCCTATTCCTTTTGTTCCCTAAAATGTCGTTTTGTGCTTAGGCCTGAATGACCCAGCTCCCACTGCAGCAAAAGAAGCTCCTGAGAGCAGCCAATGGAACATGTTCCAGGTACTTTGCACTTTGACAGTGTGAATAATTTTGCACTCCCAAGATGTTATCCTTTTTTGATGCTCTGTAAGCCAGAGGATTGGTAATGCATGTTAATCTGTCCCGGGCTGAACATTGCTTTCATTTTCTAGCTTGTAATATCATGAGGGGATGTACTGTACCAATAAAGACAAACCTGCCTTTCCCAGTGGGAGAAATTAGCTTCCCTCTTTCTCCCAACACACACCTTCAACAGCTTTTCTTAGACTGAAATGAGGTGGTGCCTTTTGTGATCTGTCCTGCTTCTGGCCTTAAGTTCTCACTCCCTTTTAGGGCATGCCACCCCCCGACTTTCATTATTATGCTTGCATTATACCAGTTACGCTAATACCTTATTTCCTTCACTAGCTATCATTTCCCAAAAGCCTTTCCATTTTTTACACGTCCACCACAGATGGAGGAACAACCCTTCTATCTGCTTACATTTCCAGCATTTCCTTGACACATTTTTATATGTCTTGGCCACATTTCTGTTGACTTTCTGATTTTAAATTGTGGTGTGTTTTTTTTAATTCTGAATTAACAGTCATTGTGTGTCCGCTAAATAGTAAAATACAGCAAGTGAGAATAACAACAGGAGGAAAGTTAAACATTTATCAGTGTGTTGCAAAGCACCGTTTTTCACTTGTTTCCTCCGTTGCAGAATGAACCAGTCGATCTGGACTTCTTGAACCCAAAACCAGCTTCCGTTGCCTGTAACTCACCTCTTCTCCCTGCCCTGTCACAGCCCACGGGTAGAACGTCAGCCTCTCTTGCCTCCACATTCACAGCCCCACAGCCTGCCCCTACCTCAGCCCCTTTCATATTCTCTGCTGCGGCACCACTGGGACCGTCCAATGCAATGTCAGGTGCCCCTGGGTACCTGGGCTCTGCTATGGGAAGTGGTGATCTGCACAACATGGATCCCATAGGACATCTGGACGAGAGCAAAGGGTAAGGTTTTCTCCTCCTTTCTGCTTGGAAATAATTGCTGCTATGAATAAGATTTTCCTCCCTGGCTCTTAGGTGGGACTTCAGTTTCCATTGGTCCCGGCAAGTATGGCCAGTGGTCAGGGATGATGGGACCTGTAATCTTAACATGGGAAGAGTTGCAGATTCTCCGCCTTTGCCGTACATCAAGGGCAGATTGAATGAAGGGATGCTTCTGCCCCAGGGCAGAAGATTTGGACACCTCTTCTACCTTGGGAGCAGGGAACTGTATCTGGCCAATTGGCCAGATCACTATTTTCTCCCACACCCCAGGGCTGCCCACCTCTCGGTCACCTGAGAGCACAATGACTTTGCCTTTCGCATGCCGTGTTTGAAATGAGGCTATGCCAGCAAAGGCACAGTCCACAAACCGCAACTGGTGAGCTGATGGCTGGGTCTTGCAAGGCAAAGAAGTGAAAGGCCCGATAGCCATGTGGGTAACTTTGCACAGGGCTTTGCTATTGGTTGACTGGTGGGGCCAGCAAACACTTTTTGACTGAGCCAAGTACCTGCCCCACATGGACATCCTTTGTGGCATCTCACTGCCATGCTGCTAGAGATTTTACTTAGAGGGATTTTGGCAGGCAGGTACTCTGCCTCCCCATGTTAATGCAGAACGCATTCATTTCTTCATTCAGCCCCATCAATCTGCAGGGCACAGAACCAGGCAGTGGTGGGCAACACTAGCTTTTCAAAGGACAATTGCTATTTGTAGGAGGGAGCAGTTGCACATGCTCACTACAAGTGCTTTATACAGAGCAGACAGGGGGTGGGGGGTGGTAGGTGCAGACTAGGTACCAGAGACATTCAATATGTTTCTTTGCATTCATTTTCTTTTTTAACCTGCATTTGTTTCCCGCTCCATTCCAGACCTTCAGCTCAAGCAAACCTAGGCACATCTGTGTTCCCTGGTGGAGTTGCATTGCCCGCTGCTGCTGCTGCTGCACCTCTTACATCCGCTTCAGGGCTGCCCATTGCAGCTCCAGGAGTCCCTCCACTTCCATATCAAGGCAGCTGCCCTGTCGGGTCAGGAAGCCCCCTCTTCCAGCCAGCCTCCTTCCAGCAGCAAGGAAGTCCTCTGAAAGGACCCGAGATCTCCTTGGGCAACGTTCACGTCCCACTGGAGTCCATTAAACCAAGTAGGCATCACAAATATTTTTTATTGCTTACTCCTGATACTGGATTGCATGTTTCAGTTCATTTAGTTCATGCCCTTTTAAAATCTGGGGTTTTTTTTTTGGGGGGGGTGTTATTGGGGTCTTGTTTTTATTTTGATTGTATAGTGGTTTTGTGTTTTGGTTTTGTTCTGTGAGCTGCCCTAAGGCCGCCAGGTATAAGGCGGAATATAAATTCAATCAATCAATCAAAGCCTCCTTATTTTCATAATTTGGAGAGTTAGGAATAATTTTTTTTACAAACCCAAGCTATTGTCCTGAAGTCTTTTAGGAGTGTAGAGGGGGGGGGTGGGAACTCTGCACGGCTCCATTCCACTCCCTATTAGGCCCCCTCCCTCAAGCTTTTAGTGTGACAACGATCTTATGGTTGAAAGGAAAAGCTTTGAAAACTGCTAGCCAGTATTTGCTTCAAGCAGGGATGGGGAGCCTGTAAGCCTCCAGCTGTGTTGGTCTCACCTGCTACATCTTCTTCACATTTGCCTCAAATTGCTTCCTATCTTCTAGTGGTACTAGCAGGATGTGTGGGTTAGACTACAGTGCAATATCCCAGGTTTCCTGCCAGAATACAATCCAGGCTGGAACAAGGATCACATCTAAGGAAGGTGTATAATTAACCTTTCAAGGACTGAGGACACTGGTGTATCTGGAGCGGACTTATTTCTCTCTGGGGCAAAATCTGCCCAAACAGAAATATATGAAAGTCAGGAGGTTTTTACACCTACTTTTAGGGACCATCTCATGAGCATCCACTTTAGAGATGACGCTTTTGTTCAGAATAGAGGCTTTGCAGATTATCTTAACGCAGCTCCCAGCATTCCAAGCATAGCCCAGTGCCCTCCCAGGATTTCACTTGTATTGTTGTGTCATGTAAGCACCTTCTCCCCCTTGCAGGCAGCGCTCTTCCAGTGACGGCTTATGACAAGAACGGTTTGCGCATCCTCCTGCATTTTGCCAAGGAGTGCCCCCCTGGGCGGCCCGATGTGTTGGTAGTGGTGGTTTCGATGTTAAACACAGCGCCCCTTCCCATCAAGAACATTGTGCTACAAGCAGCAGTGCCAAAGGTACCAAGATGGCCGTTCTCAAGCACCAATAGGGGAAGAGACCAGCATCCTCTTGTTGCTGGAGAAAAGAGCTTCTCATCCAGGCAAATCCTGCTGGGTCAGGTGGTTGGGACCAGACTTACTTTCCAGCTGATTCTATGGAGAAGTATATTTTATCTGCTACAACATTACAGGGTAATTGTTGCAAGCTGCTGTCTTAGGCCTCGGCCCTAAGCATCTTTGGGTGGAATTAAATTCCACCAAATCCATGGAGCTTGCATTCATGTAGTGACTTTAGAATTAAGGTGTCAGTTAGTGTCTCCATCCGGTTAAGTCCACTAGACAAATATTTGCTTTTATGGTTTAGTCAGTGCTCAGTAAACACGCCCGCTTCCCTTAATATATTTGTGTTCAGTGATGCAACGTGACTATTATTTCTGCACAAACCACCGCTCTCTTAAGATTTTCTCCTTTGCTTTTTAATCCGCAGTCCATGAAAGTGAAGTTGCAGCCACCTTCGGGGACAGAGCTAGCTCCATTCAATCCCATCCAGCCACCAGCTGCTATCACCCAGGTCATGTTGCTGGCAAATCCAAGGAAGGTGAGAAGACTTGCATTCACAATTTCTCCACCTTTTCTTAGAGAAGGGATATTGCCATATTCTACACAATTAGACCATTTAGATCAAATGTTCTGTTTCTGCTCATGGTCGTCTTGAGCAGAGTTGAGAGTGATCTTGCAGTAGACGGACCCCTTTGCTCTGATATCCATGTTCCAAGGGAGTTAAAATTTGAGTCCCAAGTGACAACAGGGAATGGGGAAGCCTACATACCCTTTGTGCTCTTCTGGTGAGCTACCATAATCATCTGGCCAACTGCTGGTGGAAGATAAAAGTGCTGTTTTCTAGAAACTAGGATGTTACTGATCTGAAAGGAGGAATTCAACATCATACTAAGGTTCCTCAGGCAAAGTATTTCAGTCTGCCAGGCAGGCAGTTCTCCTCTTCCCCGTGTACTTTTCTGGGGGTTCCCCCCTTGCCAATTTTGGGGAATGTAGGGTGTGTGCAGGAGAAGGGGGCCATTGCACAAGCAGAAGTCACTATAGTGGTGCCTCGCAAGACGAAATTAATTCGTTCCGCAAGTTTTTTCTTCTTGCGAGTTTTTCGTCTTGCGATGCACGGTTTCCCATAGGAATGCATTGAAAATCAATTAATGCGTTCCTATGGAAACCGCCTTCAGACCAGGTCCGGGGACAGTCTGTCCCCCGACCTCTTCTGAAGGCTGGGGGGGGACAAGGGCTTTTCTTCCCACCCCCAGCATTTTAAAAAACCCCGGGACAGCGGAGGACTTCTCCGCTGTCCGGGGCGATCTTAAAATGCTGGTGGGCGGCATTTTAAAATCACCCGGGACAGCGGAGGACTTCTCCGCTGTCCGGGGCGATGTAAAAGCCCCTGGGAAGGCAGGCAGGGGGAACAAAGACTTTTGCCCCCCGCCCGCCTTCAGAAGAGGTCCTGGACCTCTTCTGAAGGCGGGCGGGGGGCGAAAGTCTTTGCCCCCCCCTGCCTGCCTTCCAAAGCCGTCCAGGACAGCGGAGAAACGCGCTGCCTTTCTCCGCTCTCCCGGGAAGGCAGGCAGGGGGGAGCAAAGACTTTCGCCCCCCGCCTGCCTTATTCTCTTTCCAGCAATTCGTTGCCCCGGTTCGTAAAGTATCAGACAAACTAATGCTCAGCCCTGCTAGTGCACAGATAACGTCGTGGCATGCGCCAACCTCGTTCCAGGCTCCTTCGTCTTTCTACTCTGTATTCTTGACTGCAGCTTTATGTTGTTTCCTTCTTCCTTGCAGGAGAAGGTGAGGCTGAGGTACCGACTGACTTTCGCGTTAGGAGACCAGCCCAGCACTGAAGTGGGGGAGGTGGATCAGTTCCCCCCGGTTGAGCAGTGGGGAAACCTATGACCCAGAGGCACCCCAAAGGGACTGGAACGAATGTGAAATGGAAAGGGCGCAAGTGGTATCCGGCAGCGATATTGAGCTTTGTTTAACATGTCCTGTCCACTCCACTTGTAGCTTTAGTCCAGAATGTTTCCTGCACTCTGGGGTGAAGCAGTCGGGGGCATGAACACAGAGCATGAACTTGTGTAGGCAGCCACAAGTAGAGGCCTGGACGGTTTCTTTACTTTGGCCAATCCGGTTCTATCTTCCACTTTGCTAAACTTGAAATCTGATCATTCTGGTGAGCTTCGTAAGCAGAAACGGAGCACTCTTCCCTCAGTGTTGGCCAGATGTCTACAAAGGGCTATGATGCCTTCGTAAGTTTCTTTGGGGCAGAGCCCTAACAGATGTTCCTGTGCTCGGTTTTTTTGTTTTGTTTTTTACCTCCTTGGTGCCAGAACTTAGGACCACCTGCAGGCTTGCTGGGTAATAAACACAAGCTCCGCAAGGGGAGGTTTCTGCCATGACCTGACACTCCCGTTTTCTTTTGTAAGGCAACATCTACCCCAAAAGCCAGCACAGCTCATACAGGTGAACAACAAGCTGTATTATTTTATACATGCCACATGTGAGCGTAAAAACACATAGCTCTCAATCTGCTGCCTTTGATTTTATACTTCCAGCTGACTCTGCAATGTGCGCTTTCTAGGCAGCTGCTACATTTTGGACGCACGTGGCTCTACAGTCGGTTTCCCCTCAGCATTCAACAACTGTATTCCATGGGGGGGGGCGGTAAAAACTATGAGAGAGTCACAAAGGCACAGTTTGTCCATTTTTCAAGTGGGGAGCTTGGGGAGAAAGCGAGGGCATCCACTCTTGGTGCATCTGTCGATCAGGGTCAAAGGTAGGAAATGATGCAGCCAAGACCTTGATTCTTCTTTCAAAGGCAGTATTAGTAGTTAGGAATTATACAATGTACATAGAGCTATAGGAAAACACCAGACCTACAGATAAGGGGAAACAGAAGCCATGACAATGCATGTGCTGAGTTGATTATATTGTATTTTATTCATTCCAAATATTAAGTGGTTAAGTGCAATTGTCTCCAGGAGGAGATCCCTGTGTTGAGTCAGTCGGACTAACAGTCCAACATATGGCACGTAAGCCATAAAGTGAATATCACTGCTTTGGGTCTAGTAGTCACTTCCTCTGATCTACTACAATTATTTTTGATCTGAAATATCCTTTCAAAAAAACACGTTGTCCTGAACTAATCATTTTGCTTGGTTATGAAGAAAAAAGGCTGTTTAAAAAAAAATTTAAAACTCAAGTAGGCTAAGAATTGCTAGGTGTAATTTTAAGTACTTCTTGCCACTCTGATCTGAAGGTGGAAATCTGGCTTAAACTGAATTACATTTCTTAAAAGCTCAGCCAGTCTTACAAACAGCCATTCTAATTTTCTGGACACCTTGTACTTAACACGGAAGAGATTTAACGGCGACCTGCAACAATTGTCTCCTACAAAGGCTTGGGGTACTCACTGGGCTAAGGATTTATAGGCAGTGCAACCTAATCTGTTGCAGCGTAAAGAGCTTCAGCAGTTATTGGGAGGGTTCAGACTTGTGTACAGACTTGGAACTGTCCAGAAAGGGACAGACATGGTCCATATGAACAAAAGGAGAGACTTGGGGAGGAAAGCGTCCGCTATGTTTAGCGGCTGAGAACAGGGCGGCATTTCTTCTGCCTCTTGATCTGGTCCTCTCCCGTATTTCAGTCTCTCTGCTGTCTTGTTTTTGCTTTGCAAGTCTGCCCAGCTGCCATAGCATATCTGTAGAGAGCAGGTTTCACTGCTACAGCTTGCCTATGAGCAAGTCTCTCTCTCACTGAGGAAACCAGGGGGGAGGGAGGAAGCACAATTGCTTTCTCAATGTCAGCAGTACTGCCATACCCATGCTGTCCAAGCCCAGTAGCAAGATCCCGTTGTCTCACTGTGTGGAAATGTACTGTTAGAAGCTTCAGAAGTTATTTATGAATGTTACTTGTTCATAGGCTGAAGTTGCAGCTTCCTACCAAACACGCAAAAGACTGTAAATATGTCTCGGAAGTACTTGTTTTTCTGCACGTTCAATAAAATTGCTTTCTCTACTCTGCTTCACCTGCCTCGCTGCCAGTTAGTACTGTAGGGTGTTCCCCCCACCCCCCACCTCCTAGGACTCAACCGCATAGTATTGTTTCTCTTAAGAACAATAGTCAGAATAAAACCAGATCCTTCAACAAAGCAGAAGCATCCTGTGATTAAATAATGCTCAGAGTCCAGGCTGGCTGCTACTTAGGAGATGGGGGCTTGGATGAAAGTTGTGTGGTTTATTTTAAAAGCTAAGCTGCACAGCTTCATTCAGTGGAATGAGGGGAAAGCAAGGATGCCGAAAATTTTCTGTGCCTGCAAATTAGAATTACAAGCTGCTTCTTGGGTAAGAAAAGTTTTAAATAATTTTTGTTCCTCGATTCTGCATGAATGGAGATTTGGGTTGGTTTTAGATTATCAAATGGACTAGATCTAGATGTTGATTATTAGGTCACTTTAGGAGGTTACTTACCTTAAGTAATCTTAAGTTGCTGAAGTCTAGGAGAGCAGAAAGCTCAATTTTCATTGAATTCACTGGAGAAAGGAATTTCCTCTTCCACTGTTTTATGTTACAAAAGGCAATTTTAAAAAGAAAAGTGCAAAAGATGACATTTATTCCTAGAAAAAACAGCCATGATATGTACAGTAAGTAATTGATGCAGAGTTTGTGAGCCGCTCCAATAAAGTGATCTCATGATTCTTCCAATGTGCCTTCTTTGACAATGGCTCGTGCAAGGTTTCGTGCTAGACCAATTCTCAGCATTTCCACCTTCATGGTCTCAGCATCATCCTCCTGCAAACACAAAGAATCTTACGAGGTCACCAATTTGACAGTATTTAATGAGGCCAAGCCCTGCCTTTATCTGCCCCAAACTTCATGTCAGGTGTAAGGCAGATGTGTGTGGTGGTCCGAAATAGGCCAGAGGTTCCGCATCCCTGAAATATGCTAATCTACTGTCATTTAAACTGATATTTTGTATGTGAGCTGCAATTTACACATTACTAAGCATTCTTTTGTCAGCTTATTTTATGGCTGTTGGGAAAGAAACCGCTTCCAGTTAGTCTGCATTCAATACGTGGAAGCATCTTTCAAGGGGCTATGACTACAGTCACAGAAAATAGGATTGCATGGAACCAAGTGTCTCGGTTTCTTTCTCTTGTTCTAAAATGGCTAAGTTCCAACCTGCTAGAAACAGCCATATATCATGTAACTTGCTATGAATTCTTCCATTTTTCTACCTTGAGACCAAAACTTCTTTTCATAAAACACTCTTAGGCTACGGGGATCCGTAGATGTTTCCTCTGCTGTTTCAGCCTTTTCTCAAGCTACGCCACATGTGAGAGAAAACTTAGGTCATTTTTCTGAGCCCTCTGCACTTCTCCAAGGGCTCAAGGAAAAGGACGAGGCTGCATTCACACATCATGGTGAAACATAGTTAATAAGTTTGTGAACATGCAGGTGACTCCTGCTTTATTCCTTCTCCAAGGAGCAACCAACCAAGGTCCATGGCATAGTGTTATCTTATGAACCGGAGACCGATTAGTTTCCCTCCAAAGTGTGATATGAAGCCAAGGTCTGGGACAAGATTACCTGGAACTTCTGGTTTTTCGATTCTGCTGCCATCACATCTTCCAAGCATTTCATCAGTTCGTATGTCTGTTCAGCAGAGAATATCACCTGGAGGAAAACAGTAGTTACCTTCATACAACTGCAATTTCTTCCAGCATTTATTTACTGGAGGTGGACTTTCAAGTCGTTGATGTGTGGCAGGTCATGCATCTAAACGTGAAAGGTGTAATCTCAGTGACCAATGAGATTAAAAAGCTGAATATCTACACTTTGGTTTCCTCAGCCTGGTTGTGGCTTTTAGGAAAAGTGTTGCAAATTGATGGTTGGGTGCTGTAGACCAAGGCCAACTGATTTCTGTAGAGCACCATTTCCATTTTTGTCCAACTGAAAAGGATTCAGAGTTAACCAGCTTACTGAAATACAAGCCCTTGAGAAATTGGCAGAGAACCTCAGGGGAAACTTCATGACTTACAGCTTAGTATCAAGGTTAACTGAACCCATCTGCAGGAACGCTAAAGCTCTTTCAGTAATGAGTCTGTTTCTTTGAAGAAGCAGATGATCAAAGAGGAAGGTCACACATCCATCTCCCCTGCGAACACTAGACGGAGTTTTAGCAATTACACAGAGTGCAGTTGGCTGCCTACCTGCTGCCACTGTGAATCTTCACAACCATACAGCTATGGAGCTCTCTGGGCTTTTGTTGAATGCTACTTGGGGTGGGAGCACAGGGTCACATGCTTCCCTGTCAAGTGATTAGTTTTCCCAGGAAAGTGGGGACATTCCTTAGACCATCACCACCACCGGCAGGTATTTCTACTGTTCGGAAATATCACACTTGCCTCTTTCTGCTCCAGGAGCGGAAGTGCATCAGTCAGTAAGGTCATCCAGAACGAGCAAGGAGCAATACGAGCTGTCATCAATGTCAACAGCAGCTTAGCCGCTGCACAGAACCGCTTCTCGCCATACATCCGATGAAATTCCCGGTACTTCCCTGTATCCAAACATTAATTCAGCCTGTCACATTTTCAGGGTAGCACACCGTCGGCTTGCAAAGCCATTTCTTAAAGAGTGATCCATTAAAACTGCATTATGGCCACCTAGCATCTTGGTCGTTTAGGGAAGCTGAGATTTCTGGTGGCGATCCAGTAAAGGAGGCAGTTGCAACCAACAACTACTAACATTAATTAAGCCCCATTCATGTCAATGGAACAAATCATGATCAATTGCCACCGAACTGTTTCCATAATGCACAGCTGACTTTGCCAACATCTGGTGCCCTCCAGATATTTTGGGCTACAACTCCCATCAACCCTGCCAGTCAAAACATCTGGAAGTCACCAGGATGGCAAAGGCTGAGAAAGAGAGAAAACAATCCCTACATCTCAGGGAGCCTTAAAAAAGTATTTGCAGCTATTGATGCAAACTGGACCAGCTTTTAAAGCCCTGAAAATCTCACCTTTCATTGAGTAAGCAAAAAAATCTTATTAAGACCTTAAAGTTTTAGAGAAGCTAAATAAGAACATGAAAACACAGGCAGAAACTCAGAAGTTAAAGACGGTTTCTGTTTTCAATTTCACCCTGATGCCAACTTCAGCATTATATGGCTGCACTTCTGTACCCAGGGCATTTGAAAGATTAATTTATCTAGTTTCAAAGTGCCTTCAGGCTGGGAAAATGATTAGGCTGTGTCACATTCCCTCTAACTATTTCTGTTAAGAAAAAGAAATCAGTAGTTACATTTTGCTAGATCCAGCCACGTTATCCTATTTTATTAGTTCCCTGGAATCCTTGAAACCTCCACTGGATTATCAATAAGAAAACCTCAATTCAATTTGCCATCACACTGATGCAAGGCCCACAGAGGAAGGATCCGTTCCTGTGGTTGTCTGAGCTACAAGCCAGCAACATTAGTGTTACCACACCTGGAAGCATTTGTTTCCTGTGGTTTTTTAAAAAAAACAAATATGCCCTTTGTGACGTAAAGAGGAAACGTCTTAGAAAGTCTGTCTAGTTACTCATGATAAGACTACTGTTATGTCCTCCAGCTAAGCAAGGCTGTAACAACTGGTTTCATGGTTGGTTGTTCCGAGATGTGGAATTTGCACTGCTTCACGCATGCACTGCAAAATGAATTTCAGTCCCCTTTCCTCAAGTGGTGGTGTCATCGCCCAGCGCACCATGTCGTTCCTTTTCAAAAGAGGCTGTAAGAAATAGCTCTCACCAAGAAATGTCAGCCGATCACTAAGCAGCATGGATGGTCCCAAGTTGTCAATAAGATCCAAATCTGAAAAACAGCCTCTTTCACAGTACTCCTTCAGAAATCTAGAGGAGGCGGAATAGGTGGGAAGATTATTATCGCTCCGAACCATCAATGTGTACATATTGTTACTTCAACATGCCATCCTCTTACAAACAAGTATTCTATAGACTCAAAACCTGCTGTTGTGAATGGAATTGCCTCCTGGAATTGAGAACAGTGCTTCCTAAACTTCTAATAATCAAGTCACATGTACTCCCCTGAATTGAACTGAGAGGCACACTTCATTCTTAACTCTTCAAATTAGCTTCATTTTTTAGAAGGCCTGCCTTCAAAGGAACCTTTCCTCCATCCCATGTTTCTTCAGGAGTCATTGTTTTCAACACACAGCCTGAATGGAGAAACTTTACAGACAGAGCGTCCTCCAAGGGCAGCTAATTCTGCTGCCTCTCTGAGCGATTTGGAATGAGCCAGTCATACCTGCTGTACAGCCAAGGCAGAATTATCCATCTCAACAGAGGCTGATTAGAAAGAGGCAGAGCCAGGGCAGGATACTTCCTTTTTTCTTTTTCTCCTGGCATACCAGCAGTTGTAGCAACTTGGAAATGACTGACCAAGAAAGCACCCTTCCCAAAATGGACCTTTGAGAGCTTCTTTGTTATTAAAGATGAAGTAGTGGAACGAAATTCCAGAAAGCAACCCTCAGGTAAGGTATAAACCAGGAGTCGGCAAGGTTTACCTTGCCTGGGCCGGTTCACTCCAGTGGAGATCCCTCTGTGGGCCAGATTGCTGTGATTTCCGGGCTCGGCGCAGACACGATTTCCAGCGTCTGCGCAGATGCGATTTCTGGCGCTGCGGAAGCGAGTCCCCGTGCCGTGCTGGTTTAGCGCAGCCCGTGGAGGCTCACCAAGTGGGCGGCTCGGTTCGGGGGCGGCTTGTGGGCCAGTTAAATGACCCGGCCCATGGGCCTTAGGTTTCCTACCCCTGGTATAAACTATGAGATGACTATAGTTTTATCTTTTTACCCAACCAAACCCCCTCAGGCAGGAGCAGCAAATGATCTTTAAAAGCTTTTCCGATTTGCTTAACCAGGGGTCAGCAAACGTTTTCAGCAGGGGGCCGGTCCACTGTCCCTCAGACCTTGTGGGGGGCCGGACTATATTTTGAAGGGGGGGGAAATGAACAAATTCCTATGCCCCACAAATAACCCAGAGATGCATTTTAAATAAAAGCACACATTCCACTCATGTAAAAACACCAGGCAGGCTCCACAAACAACCCAGAGGTGCATTTTAAATGAAAGGACACATTCTACTCATGTAAAAACACGCAATTCCTGAACCGTCCGCGGGTCGGATTGAGACAAAAGCATTTCCCCTCAAAGTGAGGGCTTGCAAATGGGAACTTGGATTTGCCCTGAGTGCAGTACTTTGTCTCTCTCAGTTTCAGAGGAATTCCAGCCTCAAGCTACAGTCATACCTCATGTTACGTTTGCTTCATGTTACGTTTTTTTCAGGCTGCGTCCCGCGGCGACACGGAAGTACAGGAAAGGGTTACTTCCGGGTTTCGCTGCTCGCACACACGCGCCGCTGAGGGTTGCGTTCCTTAATGTTGCGAACGGGCCTCCGGAATGGATCCGTTCGCAACCAGAGGTACCAGTATACTTCCCCCTTTTTTTTAAAGAGCCAGTTTAACCCCCTGGGTGTAGTATTTGAATGCTGATTGCTGATTGGTCATTAGCATATGCAGGTCGCAGCTTGGAAATGGAGGTTTCTTGCCTTGTAGGTATGTCACAGCCTAGCAAGACTGGGACCCCTTTCTGTGCGCAGTCACTCTCTCCAAATGGTGCATATGACTTCCATTGGAAGGAGAAGCAGCACAGTATTGACACTGTATCCTGTTCTGGATTAACAGCAATACTCCAGAAATACAGCTCAGAGTTCCTCACCCAGTTGCTCTTGTGTGGTGGAAGAAGAAGAAGAAGAAGAAGAAGAAGAAGAAGAAGAAGAAGAAGAAGAAGAAAGGCAAAGGACCCCTGGACGGTTAAGTCCAGTCAAAGTTGACTATGGGGTTGCAGCGCTCATCTCGCTTTCAGGCCGAGGGAGCTGGCATTTGTCCACAGATTGCCTTCCAGGTCATGTGGCCAGTCTAACTAATCTGCTTCTGGTGCAACAGAACACCGTGACAGAAACCAGAGCGCATGGAAATGCCATTTACCTTCGTGTCACAGCAGTACCTATTTATCTACTTGCACTGGTGTGCTTTCGAACTGCTAGGTTGGCAGGAGCTGGGACAGAGCAACGTGAGCTCACCCCGTTGCAGGGCTTTGAACCACCGACCTTCCAATTGGCAAGCCCAAGAGTTTCAGTGGTTTAGACCATAGCGCCACCCACTCTGCTCTTGTGTGCAATGGGTGCTGAAGGGCTATGTTCACATTAATGCTGCAATACCTTTTGTTAGGGACGCAGGTGGCGCTGTGGGTTAAATCAGAGCCTAGGACTTGCCGATCAGAAGGTCGGCGGTTCGAATCCCCACAACGGGGTGAGCTCCCGTTGCTCGGTCCCTGCTGCTGCCAACCTAGCAGTTCGAAAGCATGTCAAAGTACAAGTAGATAAATAAGTACCGCTCTGGTGGGAAGGTAAACGGCGTTTCCGTGTGCTGCTCTGGTTCGCCAGAAGCAGCTTAGTCATGCTGGCCACATGACCCAGAAGCTGTACGCCGGCTCCCTCAGCCAATAAAGCGAGATGAGCGCCACAACCCCAGAGTTGGCCAAGACTGGACCTAATGGTCAGGGGTCCCTTTACCTTTTACCTTGTTATGTGCTCTGCAGCTTACCCCTCTTTTGTGTAAGGGACCCTGCCCAACCCACCTCTAACATGCAGGTGCAAAAGCCAATTCTGGACGAAAGCGTTGGTCTTCCAATAGCCAGGTTATCCCAAGAAGAACCTTTAGATCTCTCTGCTGTTACTGCTGCTGGACAAAATGGCTCTCCCCTTAAGCAAGACTTACCTGTCTGATATGAGGGTAGCAAAAGCGGCATCCTTTGCTCTGATGCTCCAGGACAGGGCAGAGCCGAGGCGATTGTTCCGGACGGCTTTCATAGCCATGATCTTACAGATGCTACGGACTTGGGAGGGGAGAGAGATGCACTCAGTAAATGGTGTTTATATGAACAGATTAAAAATATACATATATATATATCTAAAGGTACCTTGCTCGGTCATCATTCTCTGCTCACAGATCCTCAGTATTTTGAGGGCCTTATGCTCTGTGTCCAGAGGGATCCGTTCAATATGATGCTCCAAGTACGCTCTGCCAAATTCTGGACAATGGTCAAAATAGTCTACTGCAAGCTGCCATAAGCTACAAAGGAGAAATGTGAGTGACTGAATAGTTCTTTTCAAAAGGCAGTTATCACAAAATAACTTACTAGAAGCCATTTCACAACAACAGCACAACACACAGACCACGAGCCAAAGACTTGTCTCCACACATTCTGCGCACAAACTCTTTCCAGCTTTTCCTTTTCCAGAAGCTGCCCTCATAGACCCTACCAAGCTCACAGGGCAAACCGAAGTGGGAGCTTTTCAAAACGAAAAACTAAAATGGCGGCATGGAATTCTGTGGGAGCAGTCTCTGAAAAGAAAAAAGTACGCTCGACACTTTTCATGTGCACTTCCTCCCCTAGATCATCGTCCTTAGTCCATGCAGTGATACTTCTGATAAAAAGAATGAGAATTTGAACTATAAAAATTCTGGCCTTTGTGGGTTACGCAAGTTGTGAACATGAAAAGCCTCACAATCCTTAAAAAACTCAGTGAAATCTGAAGTCAATGAAAACTGTTTAAATCTTGAAATATAAAGTTAATATCCAGATATAGTTACTTGTACCATGTCCCACTAAAGAAACTACTATTTTATTATGTATTAGAAATCTTGCCCGGGCTTTACCACAAAGAGCAAGGACCAGTTACAATCATTTATAATTTTTTTTAAAAAAATATTTGTAACCATTTAATATCAGTTACAGTTTAATATCAGTTACAACAAATTACAGTTGATGTATGGAACTTAAATTAGTCAAGATTACTTTGAAGTGTTTATTTCAGTGGGACTTAAGGCTGCAATCCTAACCTTATTTACCTAGCTAGGTATAAGCACCACTGAATTTGATAAGGACACTTCTGAGTAGACATGGTTCGGATTGCACTGTTAGCCACAATTAACTTTAATTGAAGCAGATATATTATGTTTAGAAGCCTGACTCCCAAGTCTTTGACCAATTAGGCTTATCAATCGATCACTCAAGCTGAAGAGCAACTGCAGTCAGGCTCCCATATGCTCAGCTTCAACAGATGCAAATTAAGAAATGCCTTGAGCACACAAAAAAAAGAATTTGGATTTTTGTCTGGATTGCTCCTCTTCTCTACATTGGAATCCCTTATGCGAGGAACATCTAGAGTTCTCACCAGTCTGAAATGCAACATGCCCTGCAAGCTTCTGGAAAGTAAAAATTTGCAAGTGAAACATTTTGGTGCTCAAGCTAACATGAATGCATGTATATTAAAAATTACAGGGCACTTGCAGTAGGGGAACCTTATGTTAGATTAGCTTTGGGTTTAAAACGGCTTTTACTCTTCTCTAGAAGCCATTCGATGGTAACTGCTATTCTAAATATTACCCTGGCCTCTGTTCTTTAAGAGCGTGATGATCTAATGGGCCGTTTTCTGTGTCTGTAAAATAATATACAGGTAACAACATACAGTACTGTATTTTAAATTTGTAAGAAGAGAGGTAGTGTTTAGAGTAGCACTTATCATCAAATGCCTTAAACGACTGTCATGAGTTTAATACAGCATAACCAACCCTTCCTCGTGTTTCAGAGTCTTACTATTCTTTTTCTTCAGAACAGAATCTCTCCTCCTGCTTCACAATACTATAACATATTTTTTTAAAAAAATAAACAAGATTGCTACCTATGATGAGAGAAGAGTCCAGAAGCATATTCCAGCAGGAGGTATTCACGCATATTGGAACCAAAACTAAAAGAAGAACACATTATTTAAAAATTTCCATTTCCATGTAATCACTTCCACTGAATTTAGGGCTGCTCCGGCTAGTCCTTTTGTTGTCAAAGTTATTAAAATCCCAGTCTCCTTCTGTGTCAACATCACTTCTGCACCGTTAAGAGTAGTTCACATACGTTTCATAGTCTACAAATAGTGAAACAAGAATGAAACGGTGGACAGCATAATCCCTAGTTAGTGGCAAGCACCTAACCATTATCAAGAAACAGCTTCTGTTGTGGCTTTCTCCCTCCTAGAGAACACCAAAATCACTCAGAATTAAAGTGACGAAGGGTTCATCATAAAGGTTTCTGCCATTTTCTCTTTCCTCAGCTAAGTGATGTAAGTCAGTCATCATTGGGAAGGGGAGCAACAGAAGGCTGACTACATTTCAGTCTAAAGACCAATTTACACTTCTCTCCATCACTGCTTTCAGGAAGGGAAAACGAATGAATTAAAAGTCTGCATCTGTGACTTTTGTAACCTTCCAAGATGAATGTGTATGTAGAAGTATAGTCCACATTCAAAATCCTTCGCTCTTCCCTAATAACATGAACTGCTAGGCACTATGATCAAAGCAATTGGTTGTGAAAAGACCACAGCAGTTGTTGGACAGGATGTAACAACAACCTCTACCCCACAAAAAAATAATAATATTTGAACAAGATTCTGGTGGGAGTTTAAGAGCTAAACCATCCCTTAGGGAGTATAACAAAAGCAGATGGATTTGCCCTGCGATATTCTGTCATATATGTCACAGCACTGCTGACGGTTCCAAAAGAATAAGCACTTTAGATTCATTTTGTCAGTAAGAGCTAGTAGAGTGAAGTGTCTCTAGTTCATTAAACTGTCTTAGGCAACCTTGTGTACTCTCAGTCTCAGTCCCAGATACGTAAAACGATTAATAAAATTGTAATTTAGATGAAGCACTTTTAAAATGCTAAATAAATGCCAAGCGTTACCATAAAAAAGGTAACTTAAAACTAAGCAGTTTTTAAAAGTAAAGCAAAGACATTTAAGAATCATCTTAGTTATTATCTGACAGATAATAAACATGTTTGCCTTTGAACTGCCGGTGGCCACAAGATTGCCAAGGGACCTCTCAAACACCACACTCACAGGGAAGGCCTGACCACTGACAGATAAAACGCAAAAACACCAAGGAAGGGTAACTCACTAAAGGTTGTGCGACTGGAGGAGATTGCAGTGATCCAGCAGGTCTGTCAGATGGGCTACAAACCACCAGTTGCTCAGGGCAATGCTGTATATACAAGGAGCGAAAGGGAGGGAAGGCAAAATGATAATTGAACACACAAAACTATTTCTTTGCTCTCTGAAAATTGACACGTTTCCCCCAGCCCAATTTAGCAAACGTTATCGCACCTAAGAGAATCTCATTTTCTCTGTGCATGCTTTTGCCACGAAGCTCTTAGCTTGGCCAGCTCTTCGTTTTTATTCCCGTTTATGCACCCACCACGATGTTTGCAAGAATCTATTTGGGCCTTAGAATACTTAGGATATGGACTTCCGGGGAGGCCGCTAATGGCAACAGAGCAAGGGCCTTAACCTCTGGGAAAGGCTCAATAGTCAATAGGGTCCTGGGGAGAGCACAAGGGTGCTGTGCACCCCAAAAGAAGCCCCAAAGGGAATTTGGGCGCAGAGCTTCGGCAGACAGATTTGCAGGCTCTCCTCCCTGCCTCAGCGAAAGGCAAGGGGCAGGAAGGACGGGATCGAGCAGCAGCGCAAGCAGCAGTTTTTGAACCCCCGACAAGAAGCCTCAAGCTCCAGGCTGGATGCTGTACCCTACTCTGCAAGAATTCATTTGGGCCCTACAATACTTGGGATACCGGACTGTGAAGCTGATAGAATTCTGGCCAAACGCTCTCAGACAAGAATGGCAATACTCACCTGCATTCTTTAATCACTTGGTGGATATCTAATTCAAAGGCTGCCAGCAAGATGATGTCTAAAGGCTCCGGGCTGCTTTCTGCTCCCAGGAACAGGTCCATGCTTGACTGCAGAATACAGAAAGGGGTAGGGTTTACTCAACACCGAGGATGCTCACTTTCCCAGGTCAAGGCAAGCACAATTATGAAATGAAGGCCCTCTTTTGATCAGGTAGGATTTGGTACAAAGTGTGGTGGTTTTCAAAAATTTGCTACTTAAGCTTCTCATGAGTGTCGGTGGCAGGAAGGGCAGATGGCTCTGTCTGGGATATACCCAGTGTACTAGAGCATCGCGGACCTACAGTCCCAACACTTCCTCCTCCCACTGTCATGAGCTAGAAGGCATGGCAAACCGTGGGTGGAGCAAAAGGACAGGACTGCCAGCCGCTTTTCCACTTGGGTGGCCCAAAGGTTGTGGCCGGCTCTACTCTAAAAGTGATTCCACCCCCCCCCCCGAGTTACCTGTGCGTAGAGATGGAGTTCCACATGCTTCACAGTAGGGTGGCAGTACAACAGCCGGGTTACCAGAAAATGGTACCAATTAGTCATGAGGTCTTTCTTCTCTAAAATGGTGCTCTCATCTCCCACCAAGATCTTGACGAAGAAAAAACAAACCACTTCAGTTCTCCCTCCCATCATCCACCACCTGCATTTGATCAACTATGTTCTGTTACAGGTGAGTAGACTGAGAAACCCGTTTTTAAGTTCTTCGCACAGCACGGGTAGATCTGAACCACAGAGCTCCTGTTTATTTTTAACCTGCTTTGTCCATTTGCCACCTCCTCTACCTCCTCTTCTAAATAAAGCTTCATATAATTGGGCTGTTGGGGTCTGGAATGCGTATTTGCCAAGCTTAGGGATTCTGGTAATAGCCCACAAAGCCTAGGCTGCTAGCGCTCATGCATGCTACAGAAGTATAAGACTGGGTGTGTTAAGGAAGAGCAAGTGATGTATCTGGCTGGAAAACACAGGTCATCTTGTCTCAAGAACCTGGGATCTAGTATTTCCTTGGGCACCCCAGTATTCCTTCTAGTCTGGGGGATTGTTAAAAGATGCAACTGAGCTAACTCTATAAGGCAGTTGTGCCAGAAAGGGCATGAGCAAGCTCTCCTAGCTTTCCCCCTTCTGTCACAGGTGTTTCTGATGTTCCGAAACTAGGTAGGGTAGCCTGTTCTGGGTGCAGCAGCAGCAGTGTTAGCTGTACTAGCAATGCAAACTTTCAGCAGAGAGCGCCGCTTAATAAGCAGCCCCAAATTGTTACACCCGAGAACATACATGATGTTGAATCATCCTCAGTAAGGATGTTCAGCCTTAGTAAGAACTGTTATGGTTTTATAGACCACTTCTGAGAGTCTGTCATTCCTCCTGGCTTCAGAACAGGGACCCAATCAATGAAATATGCCGTATTTTTCGCCCTATAGGACCACTTTTCCCCCTCCAAAAATGAAGGGGAAATGTGTGTGCGTCCTATGGGCAAATGCAGGCTTTCGCTGAAGCCTGGAGAGTGAGAGGCGTTGGTGCCCACCGACCCCTCTCGCTCTCCAGGCTTCAGGAAGCTATCAGCAAGCCTTGGGAGCCCGGCGGGAGTGCCCGCCGGGCTTCCAAGGCTTGCGGTCAGCAGCCTGCAGCCCGAAGCACGGGGCGCGCTCCAGAGCACCCCCCGTGCTTCGGGCAGATGTCTGCAAGCCTTGCGGTCAGCAGCCTGTTCTGGGGGCTGGGGTCGGGGGAAGCTTGGGCTTCCCCCGCCCCAGCCCTGCGGCTGGGGTTTTTTTTTTTAACCCCCCCCCCAAAAAAAAAACTAGGTGCGCCCTATGGGCCAGTGCGCCCTATAGGGCGAAAAATATGGTACCATCCATACACAAACACTTTGTCCTAGCCCATTTGTTGGGTTTATGACTCATACAAACGAGTGAAATCAAGATACTGTATTGACATATTGGTGACTCGCCCAAGATCACCATATCACAGAAAAGAATATAGCCAAACGATTCAAGCTCCAAATGTCTTCAAGGCAATTGCAGAACCTATACCCCAAACTGCTTTAAACTCAGTAATGGGGTCAACCATAATATTTCATTCTTCAATCTTACCCACCTTGCAGAGGGTTTCCATGTGTGGATTAGAAGCAAATGTCCCATCCTTTAGGAACCGTTCGCATGCCTCATGCCAATGCTGCCATTTTAGCTCCATCTCTGTCAAAGTCTGGGTGTTGCTAGGCTGGTAAGGAAGAAACAAACATGCAATTTGGTTTCCTCTTTTCCTAGTTTTAGATATCTCTTACACTATAATTTACAGTGCTTTCAAACAACTCTGCATGAACAGGAAACTTTTTGAAATTTTGTTTTATCCAATGAAAAGGGGCACACATGTTGGAACGCCAAAACAGGCACTGTACCATTAACCTTCCTCCTTGTGATGGAGAACAACAACAGGATAACGCTCTGCTGACAAGCACCTCTGTCAACATTTACATAATCAATTTCATTGTTAATAGAACTGCCTTTCAAATATGTACTGTACTCCCCACTCCCCTCGCCACTTCTGCATCCAATGTCTGGAAATACGTAAGCCCATATCTGAAACCCAGAAGCAACTCTCTTCTTGAAGGTGCACCAAAGATTACACAACTTTTTCAGAGACAAAATAAACCTATTTCCTACAACAATGAAAGCAGTATGAAAAAGAATGACCTAATCCTTGTCAGTGGCAGAAACAACATGCTGCAGAAAGTCCCCATTTCAACCTTCAGCATTGACAAGGATCTCAGGTAAAGTGGCTGGAAAAAACCCGTTCGGAGACCTTGGAGATTTCCTGCCAGAGCTCCCTCACAGTGCTGAGCTGTATGAACCAATGGTCTGACTCAGAAGAAAGCAGATTCATATAATCAAAAAACAGGCACACGCATGAACTGCTAACACCAGCAAAGCAGAACGTTGCCAGGCCTTCTCAATTCCATAAGCAAGAGGTGTGCTCCTAATAAGCAGTGCACGTATTTGTTTTAATTAATCTGTTACAATTATTTTTTCAGCATACAGCTGTTGCGTTGTAGAGTCATACCACGGGTTAAAGTTGCTTCAGGTAGAGTCTTTTCGGGTTGTGCTCCACTGTGACCCGGAAGTAACGGAACGAGTTACTTCCGGGTTTCATCATTCACGCATGCGCAGACGCTCAAAAAGACGTCATGCGCATGCACAGAAGCGGCAAATCGCGACCCGTGCATGCGTGGGTTGTGTTCTCTTCAGGATGTGAACGGAACTCCAGAACGGATCCCATTCACATCCAGAGGTACCACTTTTTTGTTTGCATGTTTTGAACACGTCACCCCGGGCTCTTCTGAGGAAGAGTGGCAGGTAGGGCTGGACAATATCTGGTTTTCAACATTGTGATATATCAGGAGCTAAATAGTGCAATACGCTGATATACTACGATGTCTGGAATGTATCTTGGCTGCTTCTTCCTCCCCACCTTGGGGGGGTTGGCTTCCTCAAAGTAACAGGAAGATGAAGCCCAAGAACCTTCTCAGGCTCCTTCTGCCTGCCTGCGCCTTTGCCATCTGCAGGCAATTTGAGCTGGGAAGACATCATGGCTCCCTGACCACTGCAATGTATTGCCAACGCAAAATGTCTGAAACCGGTATCATGATCTGAACGCCAAACCAGTTTCAGACAATTCACCAAGTGACGGGATAAACAAACCGCACTGCACATGAGAAGAACATCCTACATACACAGAGAACAGGCATCTTCTTCATCAACTCGTCCAAAATTTTGCACATGCCCACTGAAGTGGGATTGGTGTTTGCTTCCTTAGAAAGCAGTTGTCGAGCTTCGTCCATCCGACCTTGCAGCACCAAGATAGTTAACTGCAAAAGCAAAAAGCAAGGTTTTTGCAACTGAGTTGAACCCCAGAAAGCACCAACATGTTAATACTAACATACTAAATCGATATGCATGCAGCTGCAGTGGCACACACAGCAGCTTATGAAAAGTAAGCATCCTAAAGAAGGGACTAGCCCAATCAACCAAGCCATGAAGTAGCACCAATGTAAAGGACTATTCCTCTTCCTACCACAAAAAACTTGCTGCCATTATGCAGAGCTGGCTGTGCGTCTGTTGTTAGATAGAACATCGGCATCGATACCTCCAGCTTCACTCTGCACCCATAGTGATCTATCGCAATCACAGAGCTACAAACTACTGCCTTGCACTCAAATCCCTTGTGCGTATCTTGCTGGAGAAAGGTCTTGAAACATCAGCTCAAAAAAATTTTATTGGTACATAGCACTTCCAGCTTACATTGACAGATGCTTAACATGTAACGGTCTTCCTTCCTCATAATGATTCTGTTTGATTTAAACTAAAAAGATCTCGTACATTTTATAGAAATCGTTCCAAGTAGCCCTTTATTTTTGGTTCAAACTAGGTTTCTTTCTGGGGGGAAAAAGTGAAACAAATGCTTTCTGGCTAAGAAAATTCCTCACTCACCGCATCCCAGAAGTTTTTGTGTTTTACGGGGCTTTCGCTCCTCAGAACATCGCAAAGCATGTTGTCCACATCACACACATGAAGACGAACCCAGTCAAGGAGGTGACGCAGGAGAGAACCAGCTGCAAAAAAGATATTTGTTTCTGCATGGTGTAGTGATTAAGAGCAGTGGACTCGTAATCTGGCGAACCAGGTTCGCTTCCCCGCTCCTCCACATGCAGCTGCTGGGTGACCTTGGGCCAGTCACACTTCCCTGAACTTTTGAACGTTTCGGAACTCAAACGGTCTTCCGGAACGGATTACGTTCAAAAACCGAGGTACCACTGTATCTCTTGTTTTTTTAAAAAAGCGACCTGCACATACTTCCAAGCATGCCATTTTGACTTCATTTTAGTCCAATTTTCACCTGGTGCTGCTTCGATGAACATGATTTCACAAAGATTCCAGATCAACTCCATCGCAGACAAAGTGGACACCTGAGGAAAACAGACGCTAATTTAAAAATGACACGTATTGAGCTTGGAGTCAACTTCACATGAATAGGTTAGCTACAGCTTTTCTTGAGCAGAGGCAGCTTGGCTTCAGGGATCTATGTTCTGGTAACCTCAGGGATAGGCTGCTACAATGCACTCTACGTGGGGCTGCCCTTGGAGAAAGTTTGGACGCTGCAACCAGTGCTGAATGCAGCAGCC
This sequence comes from Podarcis bocagei, assembly GCF_964188305.1. NCBI lineage: Eukaryota > Metazoa > Chordata > Lepidosauria > Squamata > Lacertidae > Podarcis > Podarcis bocagei. The sequence continues at coordinate 98,711,700 of NC_138126.1, forward strand.
AGAGCACATACTACACCAGTTCTTAAAGTTCACCTTGTAGGCATGAATCTGAAGCATCCCTTCCTCCCTCTTTTTCCTGGAGGTGGGGAAGTGGTTCATCCAGAGGTTTGTGCTTGCTCCTCTGCTGTCTTGAGTACCTCTGAAACTCAGCATTGTGTAACACAAGACCCTACGCCTCTTAAGAAACAGTCTCAGTGGTGAGAACAAGTTTGCATGGCTGGCCACCAAGAACAGCAAGTGGTAGCATAGGATATCACTTCAGAAGATTTTGCCATGGTTTATTAGTATCTGGCTGCTTCCACAGGCACTAAATATCTCCTTTTTATTTATTTTTTTAAAATTCAAAGATCAAACTACAGTGAGTAATATCCTGTGCACAACTAGATGAACTCCACTTTACAAAATATATTGCAATACTTTAAATATATTGCTAACCACTCTGTGACCTTCAGATGAAAGGAGGGACAGAAATTTAATAAATAAGAATACAGCTTAGAACTGAGTTTATGTCAGGTTGCAGTTGCTGACAATGCTAGTGATAACAATAAGTTATCACAGAACTTATTTTTTCTGGAAAAATTCTGTCAGTGCTTTATTGCGGTGGTCTGCAACCGAACCCGCAACACCTCCAAGGTAGGCCTGTATTTCCAAGACAATTAAGCAACAAGAGAAGTTGGGATTCTGACAGAATCAAAAAAACTAATTGAATAGAAATTAGAACTGCTGCAAAGCTCTGTGGCAGATGCTAGCAAAAAAGTTATTCTCAAATGTCACCAAAAAAAAATATTTAGGTTACCTCAGTGCTGTGTTGCATGTGGATTGCTGGGTCCTGTGTTGAAACTAACAAAAGAAAAATATACAAGTCAGGGTTTTCTCCTTTTTCTTAGCTCTCTGAGCCAAAGAAACATTTACACTCCAGATCTACCATTCTGTATGGAGAAACCAGTACAGTCGTACCTCAGTTTACAAACTTAATCCATTCTGGAAGTCCCTTCTTAAACCAAGGCGTCCTTTCCCTAATGAGGCCTCCCGCTGCCATTGCCCTTCTACCGTTCGGATTCCATTCTTAGACCAAGGTAAAGTTCTCAAACCGGGACACTATTTCTGGTTTTGCAGAGTTTGCAAACCGAATTGTTCTTAAACCGGACTGTTCTTAAACCGAGGTACCACTATGCATTCTTCTGTGTACTTAGTTAATTAGCACTTCATCAGCTAAGTTCAAAAGGCTGTAGTTCTTATTCCTGTGCCAAGGCCCCATCACCTGAACCTTCTCGGCCCCAGTGGAGCCTGGGATTCAAAAGATTTCCAAACTGACTTCTTGTATGACCAGCTCAATTTCATGAGCCATTCAGACTACTTTCTTATTGTTATCATCTCACAAATTATATCGTACAGACCACTTAGTAGTGTAGCTCACTGAATGAAGAGCATAGATTACAAAATCTACATATAGACCACAATAAAAATCTCTAAGCAGTTTACACAAAAGTGTAAAATAGCGTTTCTCAAAATATAATCAACAAATCTCAAAAACAAGTAAGACATAATAAAACTGTTTAAAATCAACAGAATTTATAAACAAGTATACACAATAAATTCATACGTTTGGATCAGCTTGCCAAAACAAAAAAATACATATATTGTGGACTCAAGTCCACCGCATTTCACATTAACACTGTAGGACAACTTACCAGCTAACTGATGAGAATCTTCCATGCTGGCTCTTATGACTGAGCGGTAGTTTTTGCTCACTCGAACCAACCTGACAAAAGTAGAAGAGTCTGATTAGAATGAGTTAAAAAGAAAAAAATTATGGACAGACCCTTTCCAAGCACCATGCATGAGCTTGGAAAGCAGTATGAACTAAATGTACTCTCCGTTGCCACACTGGTATCCCTCAACATTATTTAGGGTGTTACATCCCTCTGGTAGACAGCAAGTGAATTCATGAAAATAACAGTGGCTACAGAAGAAACATTCAGATTAAATAAGGTCAATATGCTGAGGCTGCAATGCTATGCACACTCACACTCATAAGGTTTTGTTGCAAATCAACGAATGAATCACTATAGCACACTGCCCCTACCTGGATGATCTCAGAACATGAAGATTTTTAGATCACTTACTGGGCAGTCCTTGACTTCCCAAGCTTTTCCTTCTCGTCCTTCTGAAGGCCGACAAAGATCCCATGTGATTCATTGAAAAGCTTCCTCAAAGTCTGAGAGTATATATCTAGATCTTTGCGAACAACGTAGACATAGGGGCAGTCAGGCCTTTTCTCTTTACCCTCTGAAACAAATCACATAGAAGTTTTAATACAGCCAAACACCGTTAGTTCACCATGGGAATAATGTGCGTATCAGCCCCACAACACAGTGGGACACGACAAAAAACGCTGAGGTTATTTGGGTGCATATGTATTCCAAAGTAGTTCTACATTCCCTCTGTTCCATGCAAGCTCTGTAAAGGTAAGGGCGTGGATGCTTTTAACACACACTCTTGTACTAGTGTTTCGTTTCGTTTATAAACTGACCTCATTCTTGGGATCTTTCTCGCCATTATTTATATGCTGGGGGGGGGAATCTTACACCCTTGAAGCTTTGTGTAGGATGTTTTTGAGGGTGAACTCATATTTCATGTGGGGTGTTAAGCCAGGATTACTGGGCCACGCCACTGCCTCAGAAAAAAATGTCATTTGGTGAAGTTTGTGTGCCATTTCTGATAATCTCGCAGGTTTCCTAGAAGCACAGTCTGAAAACTACTGTTGCAAATATCTGAACAAGGCTGCTGTTTAATTCATTACACTTTGTCCCAGTGATCTAACAAAGAGTTCAGAACAATGTTCATGGGATTCCAACATGGGCTACCACCTAGGTGCTGATAGGTTTGCCATTCCTATCTTAAAGCATATAGACCAGGGAGGGGAATCTCAGGCCCAGGGGCCAAATGTGGATCTCCAGACTTTTCTATCTAGCCCTGTGGACCTTCCCCAGGCCACCTCTCTCAGTGCCGGTGACACATCCTCTGCCCAATTTTGCCTCTAACCACAAGACACCTGTGTCTTGGGCTCTGTCTGCCACAAGGATGCCATCCTTGGCACCTTGCCCATGGAGAATGTGGTCCATGGACTGAAAAAGGTTCCCTAGCGCTTGAACTAAATTAAGCCATGTTAAGTGTTGCGTACATGTACCCAGGCATTTTGAGTCTAAAATTCATTAACACAGCCTGTGCTGAAAGTTCAGTGGGCATCAGAAGGACCACTTAGCAAGTCTACTTTGAGGGACAAAGAAGGGGCGATTGTAGTTGAATGCCAAAGTAGTTATAAATAATTATTGAAAAATTAAACAATAATCAGGCAATGATTTTTAACCAGTATTCCCAGTAAGATTAATAGCAGCAATGTCTAAAACTATAAATCTCTATTTCTGTGTCCTTCTGTTCTCTCTCACACCTTTATTCTAATTAATCTCTCTTCCCTCGCTAATTCTAACCAACTTTTTCTGTCTTGGGATGCTCCTGCCCACCACATGCAATTCCATATCAACACTCTGCTAGAATTAAGGCAGGGATGGGGAAGGAACCTTTTTCAGTCAGAGGGCCACATTTCCTTCTGGGTGATCTTCCAAGGGCCACATACCAGTGATGTGCGGGGCCAAAACCAAAAGTAGATGCAGCGACAAATGACAACCTCACCTTTGTACCGTCTGCTAGTGTCTACAACACTCAGACATCCCTCTCTAGTCTCCACCCAGGCAAGCAAGAGAAATAATTAACTGAGTTCAGGGATGCATTCCTGCCACGCAGAAATGCTTGGGGTTGGTTCCAAGGGCCAGATAGATAGGCCCAGAGGGCCACATGCAATCCCTAAGCCTGAGGTTTTCCATCCCTGCACTAAGGCATTATATCACCTTGTGTGGGCCTATTCACTACTATTAATTCATCAAAAACATGCACATTAGTAACAGAGGTTACCAACCTGTTGATCCAAACAATGTCTCACACACCAGCATCTCCCCAGGTCCCCACTCGAAACATAACTGTTTCTTGTCAGAATTTATTTCTGGAATCAGCTGTTTGAAACAGAAGGAAGGAAGGGAATTAGACAGGCAAATATGGTAACAATGCTGAAATCAAAACACATCTGTTACGAAGTACACTTTTAAAAAAAAAACACCTGCAACTTAAATTACAGTGGTACCTCGGGTTACATACGCTTCAGGTTACAGACACTTCAGGTTACAGACTCCGCTAACCCAGAAATAGTACCTCGGGTTAAGAACTTTACCTCAGATGAGAACAGAAATTGCGCAGCGGCAGCAGGAGGCCCCATTAGCTAAAGTGGTACCTCAGGTTAAGAACAGTTTCAGGTCAAGAACGGACCTCTAGAAGAAATTAAGTTCTTAACCTGAGGTACCACTGTACATACACTGACAGCAGCAAAAGCTGGAATGAAGAGAGTGACCCTCTTCTGAAGAACATCTCACAAGTTCTACCTATTAAAAAAAACACACACCCTTACATCTTCAATCAACACCAAACCCAACTGCCTACTACGATCTTGGACATGCTTGCTTGCCTTGCCATGTGATATCAGTCCCAGCTAACATAGTCAACGGTCAGGGATGATGGGAGCTGTCGCTACTGCTGGGCTCTGGGCTCCGACCCCTGAGCTTGAGGAACCCAGTGGTTCTCAAAGGTTGTGGTGCGCCACACTATCGTGGCAGGAGAAAATGAGATTTCATGGGATTCTTGTATTGAAATTTTTTCAGATGGAGCACCATGTATGACAGGGAATATGAGAGGCTTGGTAGCTGTGTTGAACCAAAGTGAAATGTTCTGGAAAGCCTGCAAATGCCATCTTGATAGCCAAGATAACCAGCCGAAATAATGAGCAGCTGCTGCAAGAATGAGCTCATATATGTTTATGTTTCCTTGCTTTGATATATGTTAATTGACTTGCTTTGATGCTGTGCTTATCTGTAGTCCTTGAGATGCTGGGCTTTAGGCCCAGAGAGGGGAGAAGCCTTGGATAGCTGCCACATATGGCCTCACTAGCCAGCTATGATGGGAGGTTTGGGGCAAACGGAGTATGCTGCTTTGGGAATAAGGGTTGTATAAACATCTGCCTGAGTGCAGACAAGTCACGGCAAGCTCTCACTGCTGCAGTGTCCATTCTGCATCTGTAATGGCAGTGAGGCCTGGCTGGGTGACTTACTGTAAACTTAACTCTTTCTTATAATAATGCCTGCACCAAACCACTCCCACGAGCCTGTCTTTGGACTGCGGTATCAGGACAGTAGTACTCATCAAACAGAAAAATCCAGATGCAGTATTAAATCACTGAGGTTTTTTTTTGTTTTTTTTACAGAGGCATTAATCACCAAGACCCCTGTAGCTGATTTGAACTTGGTTCTAGATCAGGCTGTGCACGTTGTGAATTTCATCAAAGCAGAACCACTAAAAACAGTTATTTGCTTGATTCTGGAAAGGCATGGAACCAAAACATTTCCTGCACTCGGAGGTTTGCTGGCTGTCCTGCAGAGTTGTTTTTAATTAGGTGTTGGAGCTGAAGAATGAATAAAGGGAGTTTTTGGAACAAGACAACCCATTGTACCACCAATAAAAAATTTGGTGTGGTGTAAGCAAATTTTTATTTCGAAAGCATGGCTCAGAGAAAAAACTTAAGAGAACCACTACTCTAACTACTCTGCCACTGGCACTCCCTGCCTCCCAGGTACACCGGCCTGATCCCATCCACTGGCCAAAGGAGTGCAGGTGGGGAGCTGGCTTCCCAGCACCCTGCCAGAAAAAGCAAACTGGCTCTAGCTGCCAGCTGCCCTTAAGACTGCACAGCTTAAGGAGGCACAGTTTGGTCAGTGGCCAAGCCTTGAGGAACAGGGCCGCCGGTTTTGTTTGTTCATGCTTTTGATCTGTTATATGCTTCTTTGGCAACAAGTGGATGGAGATGTGGGGTGTAAGGTAAATACAGTGGTACCTCGGGTTAAGTACTTAATTCATTCCGGAGGTCCGTTCTTAACCTGAAACTGTTCTTAACCTGAAACACCACTTTAGCTAATGGGGCCTCCTGCTGCTGCCACGCCGCCAGAGCACGATTTCTGTTCTCATCCTGAAGCAAAGTTCTTAACCCAAGGTACTATTTCTGGGTTAGCGGAGTCTGTAACCTGAAGCGTATGTAACCTGAAGCGTATGTAACCCGAGGTACCACTGTAGCAAGCCTCTGAAGTGGAGTGGTTGGGGTCAGGCTAAGCATGTGAATGAACATCCTCCACACACACTCCATGAAGCTCACTGAGCAACGGCCCTATTCCTCTGCCAGGCCTACCTCACAGCGCTGTTATAACTGTAAAATTAAAATGGGGCTGGGGGAAGAGAGCCACAGCATGCTGCCTTGAGCTCCTTGCAAGAAAGACCGGAGACAAGATAAAACTGGCCCTGTCACGACGTTATTGCCTCTGCTCACTTTGGAGAGGAGGTTGGTGGTGTTGGTGGAGGAGGAAACTTATTAAACTTGCATATTCCGACACAAAGGCGAATGGAGACAGCTCAGTCAGTAGAGCAATCTCAGGGTCACGGGTTCGAACCCCACGCTGGGCAAAAGACTCCGGCATTGCAGGGGGTCGGTCTAGATGACCCTCGGGGTTCCCTTCCAAATCTACAATTCTCAAGTTCCTTGCCCATGATCGAGAGGGCGGGGAAAACCCCAAATCGGAGCCTTCCGTTCCGACACCTGCAGCCCCACCTCCTTCCCCGGATCCCATTGCCTTCCACGCGACCCACAAACACCCCGAGCGAGGGAGGGAGGGAGGGACACGCTTAAGCGACGCACAGTGACCGCAGGCTCCACGTCCAGCTCCTCCATGCCGCCCAGCCGAGACACAAACTCCCGCTATCCGCTTCTGCCCTCGCTCCTTTCCCAGCCTCGAGCAGCCGCTTCCTCGTCTCCCTACACAGCATGGAGTCAGCTCAGCCAATGGCCATGCCTCTCGCGCGCACGCGCACGGGAGGACCCCGGGGTTTGTGGGTTGCTGTTTTTTTTGCCGCCTCTTTTCGACCCCTAGAGATAGGAAACTAATAGAGGAGCACGCCTCTCCGTTTACAACAGCGCCCTAGAGAGAACTTCCTTTATAAAGCTTCCCCCCCCCCGCTCCTCTTGCTCCTCAGGACTGAAGAGAGAGCTGACGCTAGAGAAACATCAGAGAAAAATCAGGGTTCTTTATCCACCGCTATCTCTCACGTCCATTCCGGGAGCAATGCAAAAGCTGACGCGGAAAGGAATCTGCTGATGCAAAAAATTCGTAATTCTAGGTTCCTCCTCTCCCAAATTAGCGATGCCTCGTTCTCCCCTTGGGGGCTGTCATCCAAGCTGCCTGTAGAATTTTCATTTAAATTGTTTTTATTTGAAACCTAACTTCAAAACCCTTCAAAATCCAATTCCTGTTGCTCCTTCGCATATCGTCTTCCGAAGACTGAGGGAGCTGGAAAGGGTCCGGGTTTGAGGCGCCCGGCTGTGCTCGAGAGACAGGCACTCTGAAGGGCCTCAAAATTAAACGGCGCCGATTCAGAGAGCTAAGTCGACTCGGCGGGAAACTATATAAGTGGTTGAGGCAACAGCGCCGCGAGGTTGGGGTGGTAGAGCTGCAAAGAGCGCTGTTAGGGTAGTCGTGGCAGCAGAGAGGAATACTTTTTGCAGTGCCCGCTGGATGTAGGGCTGCAAAGCTTTCACTTGTCCTTGCAGTTCTTCCAATATATATTGGAACTGCAATATCTGTCTAATCAGTCGTGGACTCCCTAATACTCTGTGCCCAGAAACAGCAACAACAATTTGTTATTTAAATGCTGTGCATCAGACTGGGTTGCCCCAGCCACTCTGGGCGGCTCCCAACAAATACATTAAAAACACAATAAAACATCTATCATTAAAAACTTGCCTAAACAGGGCTGTCTTCTAAAACTCAAGTAGTTGTTTTTTTTTCTTTACATCTGACAGGAAGGTATCCCACAAGGTGGACACGAATACCAAGAAGGGTCTCTGCCTGGTTCCCTAGTAACCTCACTCAAGAGGCTTAGCTACGGTTTTGTTTGTTTTTTTGCTCCAGGTGAAGCCTCCAGAGGAGCACCATTGAGGCTCCCAGCCTGTGTATGTGTGTGCACAAATGTGGGGGGGGGGTTAGAAACTGGGCCTTTGACCCGGGTGAAATAAAGCCTAGTTTTGCCCCTGCCTCTCGCAATGAGGTTCCCCAAGCTGCTGGGTTTTGCCTGCTAAGCTCCCCTCTTCTGCTTAAGTCTCTGTCCCTTCTGGTAAGAGAAGAGTTAGAAGTCTTAGCTGGCCCACAGTGGGGGTGTAAATTCACAACCCAATCACAAAATTGGTTTTCACTGGTTCACTGTTTACCCTTGGATTTCCTGTTGGATTATTGCCTACAGCTAATGCGATCCAAACTCTTATATTCTCCCAACTGATTGATTGCGTGAACATGTGTTGGCCTTGGACCTGAGATATTTGAGTTAACATATCTACTTGAATAGTGCTTTGGCTACAGTTCTGTAGATCACTTATCTGAGGAAATGTGACACTGAACTAGTTTGGACGTATTTCTTGGTGGGAGGAACCAGCTGGGGAACACCCAAGGGAAGCAAAGCAGGTTTAGCATCAGGAGTGGTGGTGGGATGACAATGAGTGGTCAGAGGGAGCAGGCTGGGAGGAGGAGATCCTGGAAGCTGAAGAGGTAACAGAGTTTAGTGAGCAGGAAGTGGCTGTGGCAGAAAGCAGTCCAGACTCAGCCACAAAAGCTAAAGCAGGAGAGGAGGGAAGCCAAGAGGCAGAGATGAGTCTGGCTGGTGAAGAGGCACAGGTATCTCCCCCTCCTGCTGCAACAAGCTCCCCTCCCCTCTGGTCTCCCAGGCCCAGAAGAGTCATGAAGAGGGCGGAGCAGATGTTAGCTTCACACAGGTACTGTCTCAAATTGCTTGGGGAAAACCCTGGAGAGGAGGGGACTTAGGTAGCTGTAGGGAGCCAGGACCTTCAGTCTCAGCAAATGCTTTATAGGGGCAAGGCCTGCTGGAGATGAGTGTTGTGCTTATTAGACCTGACACCACTGCATAGATCCTGTTTGTGCTAATAAAGAGTTAACTCCAACTAGCTTGGTGCAATTTACTGCTGGCTCCCTGTTGGAGTGGCATCTCATTTGCTGCCAGTCTCCTTTGCTTCTAGGGGTAGAGCAGAGAGAGACTGGTGGCAAAGCTCTGTGGAATGCCTCCCCTCCTGCTGAACTGGCTAGAGGGAAGACTTTTTGCTTTGTCACGGGGGGGGGGGAGATCTTCCCCCACCACCCAGCAGTGGTGGGGCTTTTCTCCTAAAGGGAGAAGCCAGTGCAAAACCCCACTGCTGGGAAGGAGGGGGAACCCATAAATAATCTCCCCAGCTTTCCCTGTGTGGGAGACTCCTCAAGGGCTTCTCCACAAGAGCTTCTTCATAGGGGCATTTCGCCTCAGGTGCCGCAACACCTTGGGCCACCCCTGGCAACCTCCACTTAATAGCATCATGGCGTGGTTACATTAGCACTTGAAAATATGTGAATTATATTTATCTCTTTTCCTATTTCTCCATAGTAGATAACAGTTAAAAAAAAAACATGCATATTCTGGTTAAAACACATTAAAAATGTTGTTTTCATTAACTCTGAATCACGTACATTTTATAAAGAGCATTAAATATTTAACCTGAGAAAAATAATATTGAACATACAGTTTGCATTAACTAATATTATATTCTCCAGATCTCTTTCATTCATAGCTGACAACTGTGTGGATAAAGTGAATTTCAGTTCCCAAATACTTCTACAAAACAACATAGCAGTAGTGCTTTTAGCTTCTTTCACTTTATTTCCTCTCTCTCCAAGTAGTGAGGAACAGCAGGTATAAAAGTGATTTAGTAATTATGTGATGTAGCCATATTTAGAATACTATGAGACAACCACTGAAGTTGATTAATGGTAGATCTAGACATGTCCAAAGTAATTACCTCTTTACATAGTACAGAATTATGTGGTAATACCCAATGGTTTACTTCAGATTGCAGTTTCACAGGATTAGACATATTTATGGAGGACACGTCTATCAAAGGCTGTAATAGACCATAGCAGTTAAATCGAACCTCCATGTTCAGAGGTAGTGTAGCTCTGATTTCAATACGCTGGGAACAAGACAGCAGATTATCTCTGTCACAGGAGATGCTGTTGTTTGTGAGCTCTCAAAGGATTCTGGGAACTGAAGCTTGTTAAGCGTGCTGGGAATTGCACCTCTGTGAACTACAGTTCCTAGGAATCTTTGGGGAGAACAGTGTGTTCTAAATGTGTTTTGTGGGTTCTACCTAATTCTCTGGATGCAACCCATAGTCTGTTTTACTCTTTTGTGTTTGAAGGAGAGCAAGCAAATGGGAAAGGTCCAGTTTATCCGCTTAATTAATCTGTGGATGACTTTGAAACAGAATTGGACAAATTCACAGAGGATAAGGCTATCATGGCTTGTAACCTTGATGGCTATGTTCTATCTCCACTGTCAGAAGCCATATGCTCTCTCTGAATACCAATTGCTGGAAACCACAGGAAGGGAGAGTGCTGTTGTGCTCAAAGTCATGCTTGTGAGCTTCCCATATGCATCTGATCATCATTGTTGAGAACAGGATGCTGGACTAGATGGGGCAATGGCCTGATCCAACAGGCTCTTCATATATTCTTATGTTTATGTTCATCATTTAAAATAAAGTATGTTTTAATGTGCATGAACACTTAATTCTTCTCTCGCTCCTGACTGTGCTGTGCAGTAGAGGAAACAAACCCTAAACAAGCCAGATTCCAGTTTGTTGTGACATATGAACCTTGGCTCCTGTGGGCTTGTTTTCTTTCCTCTGAACAGCCCCTCCATGGTTACTCCTCCAGTTGCCTGGATACTCCTGCAGATGAGAGTCCTTGAAAAGATTTGGAGAACAGAAAGTCCAGATAATCTAATGAGCCATGCTTGAAAGGGAAGGCTACTCAGATTCCGAAATATTTTCATCATTAGTGCAAGCACAAAGGGAGACATTGGACCATCAAAGGCAGCAGGTGAAGGAAGCTATAATGTGCGAGTACAACTTTGGTTGATAAGACAAGGCAGCAGTAGGGACCATAGGTGGATAGACAGAAAGAAGCTTATAGGAAGACCTTGACTAAAAGCATTACATGTAGATTGTACTGTAAATTATTTGAAAGCACAATGTTCTTGCTTTGTATTTAAAGGAAAATTATTGTGTTATATGGCAACCCAGTCAGATGGATGGCATATAAATAATAAAATTGTTGTTGTTTGAAGCTAATTAACTTTTGTAAAACCACCTTGGGCAGGCTTTGCCCTGCGAGGCAGAATGTAATCCCCTTAAAGAAGCAGGAAGACTTTCACTGTAGTCTCCTGAATAAATGTAGACTGTGGAATATGACATTCCTATGGATCGGTAACTAGTTAAAGAGAAAGGGAAACAGAGAACAAGGATAAATGTAAATTTCTAACAATGGAAGGATGTAATATGCGTCCCAGCCCCACAAAGGGTTTATAGTGAGATTGGTGCTTTTTAACATGCTCATAAATGAAACTGAGTTAAGGATGAGAGGTGACATGGCGATTTGGCGAAGCTCATCATTCAGGGTGGTAAAACCAAAAAGGGATTGAGAAATGTTCCAAAACAATTCCTTCAACTAAAATGGGGGAAGATATGGCAGTAAGGCTGACCACCAAGTTGGGAAGCCAAGGAGGTAGCAGTTAAAGGGGCTATGGAAACAGGTTGAAGATAAGCCCTGTCTCCCTGGGTGGTAGAGATGGCTACCTTGAGGTAGGTGGGTACTAAACCTGGCATGCAGCAGGGGGAAAATTTAGTCTCACTGGCTGCTGCTGGTACCACAGTACCTCTGGGGCATTTCCCAAGTGTGTAGGATCATTTTAGCAATGTTCCTTGGGGTTCCAGAGACAGCATGGAGGATTTAACTGGTGAGCCCCAGTGGTTCCACTTGCTGGAGGACCTGCCTCTCCAGCTACCCCTGTTGCTAGGCTACTGTCTCTCAGGCTAAACAATACGGCTAATCAGTTGATGTGCCTTCCAGTAGGCATGGACCATTGGTAAGTACCTGCCACTGGCGACCACTGTTGCTAGGCCTGACATTGGGTATTTTAAAAAATAAAAGGAGGGGGACATGTGGAGAAGGGGACAAAGGTTTTTCTTCCTCTTTGAAACGTTTAGAACCCAGAGCCATTCAGTGGAGGTGGAAGGTGGAAGGTGGAATATAGAGGAGAGACAAAAATAAATAATTCTTCATGCACTGCTTCACTAATTCACTAATGAATTTGATGTCACAAGATGTGACATTGAGCAACAATGTAGATGGCATTAAAAGAGAACAAGGCTGCCAGGTGCTACTGGTCATTATGGCTATATTAAACCATTATCAGAGGCATTATTCTTCTGAATAATATTTGCTGGAGAACAACTACAGTAGCGGGGTCTTGCTGTGGTCTGGTTGACCACTGTGAAAAATGCTGGACTAGATGGAATTTTGTTCTGAACCAGCAAGACTTTTATCAAGTTCGCAACTCCCTACAGGGAAGAGGTAAGTATTTACTCAATCACTGTATTCCCCACTCCCCCACAGTGGGGGAAAGGTTGATACAAGTGGAGCAGCGCTGAAGTGGTGCCTCTCCCTCTATAAACTTCCTCACAAACACTTACTATGCATCGAGGCCTAGGCCCTAGGGACTCTGTGCACCAACGTGATGGCCTTCGCTCTCCACAGCAGCTCGGTGTGACTAGTAAGCAATCGTCAGAGGACTTCCAGCTGTACTTCTGAAGGGTTGCGTTGCCAAACCTACTTGTTAAAGACAGGCTCCTATACCTTTGCCAGCTCCGTGCCACAGTTGTGTAAGGAAACAGAGCCATGAGTGACAGTTGCTACTTTGCTGTATTTTATTCAGCTGTCAAAGGCAGAGGAGCTTTGCTGTGATGACTGGTTGGCAGCTTCCTGCCCCTCTGTGCCCTTCTGACTTTCAGAACCCACTCCATCCCAGATACCATTCAATACAAGCTTTAATTAAGGTGTTGTGCTATTTCTTTGTTGCTAGGATACCCTCCCCTCTCCTTATTTTAATCTCACTTCAACTGGGGGTTGTTGGAACCTTGTTGCTGCAAAGGCTCTGGTGAGTCACCCTGACACTCTGCTCACTCATATTCTGCATTGTAAGCCGGCTGGCCTCTCAGAGGGCACAAGTGGGATGACTGATGCTACTATGCCGTATGTATGGGATAACTGGTAGAGCAACGAGGCCTACTGAAATGATAACTAGCCTGACACAGAACAGTATAGGTTGCCATTAACAGAGACGAGCCAAAATAGCTGCATGGCTAAGGCACCCCATTTTCAGGGTCCCATATCAGTGGATTCGAATGCTGGGTTTGAATCTGGGGTGTCCTAGCACTTGCCGATCAGAAGGTTGGCAGTTCGAATCCCCGCGATGAGGTGAGCTCCCGTTGTTCGGTCCCAGCTCCTGCCCACCTAGCAGTTCAAAAGCACGTCAAGTGCAAGTAGATAAATAGGTACCGCTCCGGCAGGAAGGTAAACGGCGTTTCCATGCACTGCAGCTTAGTCATGCTGGCCACATGTCTGTGGACAAACACCGGCTCCCTCGGCCTATAGAGTAAGATGAGCGCACAACCCCAGAATTGTCTGCGACTGGACCTAACAGTCAGGGATACCTTTACCTTTACATGTGAAACCTGAGCTATCTCTCCATGCTGACAGCTGCAAGGTGATAAATTGGCGATGTAGGTTGTCTCCTGTTGTAGCTGAGTAGGTACAGACCTGCTGTGAAGAATATGCAGAGGTTTTGACTCTCAGGAGTTTTCTCCTTTTCTCACTCTGATACATACGACTGTTGCCAGCCTGGCATGCAGAAGGTGAGGAGGACCTTTTCACTCCAGATCCACTTAGTGGACTCGAACTCGTGTTTCAATTCTCAACCCCATGCCCTTCTCAGTGAGCTAATGGAAGTTGCTCTTGTGTGTGATTGGGGCTTTCCTAGTTCCTTTCCATGCCTACAAAAAGGCTTCTATCCCCCACCCTGTTAGTCTTGAACTATTGTGCCATGGAAACCTGTGTGGAATTAAGATTCAAACCAGTATGTGAGGATCTCTTGGAACTCCCAGTTATTGATTTATTCCTACTTGTGCATAGTAATTCATCCAACTGATGCTGCTGTGGTGTCATTGTGCCAGGTGTGTTGTGTGCAGAGTGAAATGGGGATATGTCATGGAAATGTCAATTAGTTGCTGTGAATGGATTGGCTTCTTCCATGGAGGCACTGTCATAGGGCTGACACATGATTGGTGGAAGTCCTCAGTGCTACCATGGAGGCTGCAAGTATGGACATCATCAGTGGTCCATTCTGTGATTGGGAGGACTTGTGCTTTTCATCTTACGTGCTGAGCAAGAATTGTTCTTGTTGACATACTTCAGTCCTGAGAGAAAATGAAGTGCGCCTGCAAGAGTGAAGTCAAACTGCTGCATTAGCAGCACTGAAGTGACCTCCTCAGGGCACAAGCTTGGACAGTGTGTATAGAGGTTGTAGACTGCCCTGATGACATGACCCTCCTCTTAGCCTCACTGCTGTGGTCTAAAGCAGTGTTTCCCAACCGGTGTTCCGCGGCACACGAGTGTGCCGTGAGACGTTGCCTCGTGTGCCGCGAGATGCCTGGAGGGAGGCGAGGGAGTCGGGCGGCGAGAGGCGGGGCGGCGGCGGCGAGGAGAGGCCGCGCCTCCTGCTGCTGCCTGGCGCTCCTCCTCGCAGCCGGCAGCGCTGCCTGGGCGCCTCCGCGCGACTCTGCCTCGCTGGGTTTGGTCTCCCAGCAGAGACGGGTCACACGCGCACCTCCCTCCCTCCCTCAGCCTGTGCGGAGGGAGAGCCAGAGAGAGGCATCGCTCCTGCGCGGCGGGAGAGGGAGCAGCCGGAGCGATGCCCCAAACGAGCTGAATTCCGAGCGAGGGACTGAGGGGGGAGGGAAAAAACTTTCACTTTCGTGCGTCCCTCCCGGCGTGACGCTGCGCGCTGACGTCACGGGGCGGGGCTTTAATGGTGGTGTGCCGCGAGATTTTTTTTCAGTAAACAGGTGTGCCGTTGCCCAAAAAAGTTTGGGAAACACTGGTCTAAAGGAAAGCAGAGCAATACATCTGGCACCAGCTTGGCTGCAGGAGTTGCCAGAAGGCATACAAGGCATTTTCAACCATTCTAGGGACTCCACTCCAGATTTGTGTTTGGTTTACTCCTTAGCCTTTTCTTCTCCCAAAGATATCCCACAAGGCAGCAGAGGTTTAGGATCAGAGTTTTCCTTCTCCTTCTCAGGTTGACAAGACTCATCGGCCCCTCATATCCCTCTACAGTACATGCAGAAATCACCTTTTTTACTGTTGGCCCCACTATTGGTCTCATCTGCTCAGTCCACTGGAGCCTGTCTTTGCATGCATAGGAAAGTCCCTAACAAAGGGCTGAGACCCACTGGCTACCCTCATCTGGTTTAGCTGGTCAGTGGAAGCTGTTTTTTAGGGTGTGGCTGCCGTCATATGCTGACAGCTTCTAGGAACCACTGGTGAGAGCTAAGCGCAGAGTGGGGACCAAATATGAACTATGTTACACCAATAGCAATGGTGGTATTCTGGTGTACCAAAGCTATAGCATTGCTCTACCCAAAAATACAATACGTAGTTGACCAGTTGCTTTTTGTGCATTTTTGCCTATTCTCTATCACACACATCAATTGTCTTCTAATTTCTATTTGCACACAGTGTGGAAAACTGGCAAGTCTGCTGGGCCCCAGGTGAACGAAGAATTCACTCAATACTTCCCAGTGACTGCACTATGCAGGGAAGATAAACAGTAGTGAAGTTTTTTCAGGGAAACTTATCCGCCCTTCTCATCAAGGGACCCCTGATAAATGAACACAGTGGAAAGCACTGTTCCACTAGGATATTCAGGGGATTAAAGCAAGTTTATGAAAATAGCAACACAATTTTCCTGTTATAATGGAGGATTATGTAAATATCCTTTCTTAAAACATCAGTGATGGGTTTATTCCAGAACCAGTGTGCTTTTCAGTTTAACATATGCATGAATTACAATTTATTTAGTGGGATACAAAGAGAAATTATGGAGTTGGTACAAGAAAACTTCAGCTAACATCCGGGAAAGTAGGCACCTACTTTGGGTGATATCTGGTGCAACAGAGATAGAATGGTTGTACACAGAAATCTAAGAAGGATTAACGTGGCTAGCCCATTAACCAAATGAAAAGGAACAATTGAAAAGGCAGAGAGATTTGCTGTTTAGCAGGACCATGTAAATCATAGCCATGCTAACTTGATGGAAAGTGCAAATTGGCTAGCTGGAGATCTCTGCAGTCTCAAAGGCCCGGCGGCCATTTTGAAAAGACAATACCCTCTTCACGAGCAAGAGCAATGCTCGCTGCGCCCAGCGGGGCGCGCGCACGTTGGGCAGGGGCGCGGACGACGCCCCCTGGGTGCGCGCACGCACGCAGCCATTGCCTCCTCCCTCCGCCGTTCTCTTCCGAGTTATGTAACGGCGCTGCGCGCTCTCGCCCCGCCGAGGCCCAATGGCGAGCGGACTGGAGGGGGAGGGGGGAGGCCGTGCGTGCGCGCTCTCGCAGGCTCAGGCGCGGCCCCGCGGCTGTGCGTGCGCGCTCACTCGCCCCCTCCCCCAGTCTTTCTGTCTCGGCCGTCGCGGTCGCCTTTTTTCATCCTTCCGTCCCCCCACTTGCTCGCGTGAGGTGCTCGCAGCGGACCGGCCCCCGCTGAACTCGCCATGGCTGACGAGAAGCCCAAGGTGAGCGAAGGCGGCGGGGAGCGGAGGCAACGGAGCCGGCACGGGCGACGAGGACGGAGGCGGCGCAGCGTCGGCTCCGCCGCGCCGGTTCTTGCGCGCCATTTTCCACCCCCTCCCCCTCTCCGCCTTAATCGGATTTCTTTCCAGGGGGAGGGGGAGGAAGGGAAGGGGGTGCCCCCTCGAGGAGCTCGCTTTCCTTACAGCGGCGAGCCTCCCTTGCCCCTGCGGAACGGCCCCTTCCCTCTCGGGTTTCTGTTGTTGATGTTGTGGCCCCCTCCCTTCGCAAGAAAGAGGCGCTAGTCCCTCGTGTGCTGGGCGCCGTCCGCAGCTTTATTGACCGGCGAGGCGGGTGGCGATGGCGATGGGAAGGCCCCTCTTTGTGTCGCTTCCTTCCCGGCCGCCCTGCACGCTGCTTTCCGTCCTCCCTGAGTGGCCCCTGGGCGGCAGGTAACCCCTCTTTCTCTCCCCGCTTCCCGCGGAGGTAACTGGCCTCTGGCTGGCCTGGCTTTTCCTTTTCCTCCCTCCTTCCTTCCCTCCCTCCTTTTCCGACGTACGCCTCGTTTTAAATGTGACTTCGGAGGCGCCAAAACGTTGCCTGCGCGAAAAACCCCTTTCCTCTCGCGGACTCCGCGGGAACCCGCCCGCCGCTCAAGGCGGTTGAACAGAGGAACGTTACTATTATTATTATTATTATTTTACAAAAGTGGGGCGAAGGTGGTGTTCTGTGCGTGCGTGCATTTTGGATGGAGTTTGCTTTGTGTGCGGGAGTGTGCAAGGGCGAGATCGGAGGTGTGGGGCTTCGCTGCTGCGCCTTCCAGGAGCTCTCTGCAAAGCCTTGCAGCGTGAGGGCCGTGTGGCGCCTGTGGTTTTTGTATTTTTGTGCGTGTGTCTTAGGTGCATCGGAGGTAGGCCATAGGGAACGTCTGTTGTGCGGAGTCGGGCGTACTGTGAACTTAATGGGATGGTCATAGTCATGGGTTCTTCAAAGGTACGAGTTGTTCCATGAGGCTCTGAGCTCGTAGCGATCAGAAATAGGGAATGTTCCTAAGGTCAAACGATGCCCTTTTAAGTGGCACCCCAGCATACCTGCATAGCTTACAGTATAGTATGGAGGAACCTTACCCAGACCCAGACTAGTAGGTGCTATGTACTTTTAAAAAATGGTGGGCATGCTTGCAAAGTAACTTTTTGTTTCTTAAGTTCCTTAAGATAAAAGCTAAAAAGCTCTTAAGGTGTCTTCATGGTGGTGGTGGTAGTTGTTTTTTAACCCTGTTGAGTGAGCGAAGATAAGCACATTTTAAGATACATTATTTTTCTTTTCCTCTTATTTCTTTATTATATTTATTATATTTATTATATCTTAATTTCTTTATTATATTTATATCCACTGTTTCTGCCGAGTAATTTAAGGTGGATTTCATGCCCCCCCATTTGATCCCCATAACAACCCACTGAAATAGTTTAAGGCTGAGGCAGTAACTAGCTCAATAACACCCTGTGAACTTTATGGCAGAGGAGATTTGAACCCTAAACCCAGATCCAAAACTTAGCTAAGAAAATGTCTTTTTTCTTTTTTTTGCAGTGGTGGAGTTATTTTAAGAAAGAAAAAGAGAAGTAGTTCTGTTCTCATTATGCTAAAGGGACAGAATAAAACAATAATTGCATGCATTATGAGGCTGTGCTTCAGAGTTGTGTACATAAATACACTAGAACAATAACTTAATGCTTGCCTTTAGTTTAAATAAAGCAAGAGAGGTGTTGGTAATTGTCAGGTCTGTAGCTAAAGCTTCCAAGAATAGCTGTAGCTTTCCTAAGAAGGATAAAATTAACTATTGTGCTCTTTACAGCTGCATGCTACTGCCTTAACCTTTAAAACTCTTTCCCCATGTAGTAAGTCAAGAGCACTTTGGCTCTTAAATTCATCATTATATGGTGCTGGTCAGTTTTATTGGGTGATTTAAAATGAAATGTCTGAGTAGGTAAGCCCCATTGAGCTCACTTGTGCTTACTTCCAGGTAAGTTTGTGTAGAATTGCAAACTTAATGAGGTTTGTTAGTTTTAGTATTGCCATGTATTGTTGTGAATCTTGTATAGTAGATAAATCAAATGAAATCTATGTTTAGTTCAGAACACAAAGCATAGAAATAGTTACAGTGATCTAATTGACCTGTCTACTATGGACCATTTGTTAGTTGGCAACAGCCCACTAAAACCACTTACTAATGAATGATATTTCTGAAACAGAGCTGTAGTGGCTAGTCTTTGATAACTCTGGTTGTGATAATGCGTATTGAACTTGAGGATTCATTACTAGATGGAATAACTTTAAAATCATTATGCTTTTTTCCCCTTACAGGAAGGTGTGAAGACTGAAAATAATGACCACATTAATCTGAAGGTTGCAGGGCAAGATGGATCTGTGGTGCAGTTTAAGATTAAAAGGCATACACCACTTAGCAAACTAATGAAAGCCTATTGTGAACGACAGGTGAGAAGACTGTATGAATACTCAAAGAAACATTTTGAGGCACCTTCATGCCTATTAACCCTGTAATAAACATGTACAATTGTACATGTAATGAAAGTGCATCCTTTCATGATCTTCAGTACAGAGGTACCTTGGATTAAGAACTTAATTCGTTCTGGAGGTCTGTTCTTAACCTGAAACTGTTCTTAACCTGAAGCACCACTTTAGCTAATGGGACCTCCTGCTGCTGCCGCACCGCCACAGTACTATTTCTATTCTCATCCTGAAGCAAAGTTCTTAACCCGAGGTAATATTTCTGGGTTAGTGGAGTCTGTAACCTGAAGCGTATGTAACCCAAGAAACCACTGTACTCTCAAGGAAAAGGTTCATTCTCAGTTCAGCTTTCTCCATAGCTCCCACCTATTTAGAAGATAAGTGCTACATTCCTTTTTGAGTTTTCCAGCTTGGTGAATGAAGCAAAAACAGAAAACAAAACAGAAGAAAGCAAGTCTAGGCATTTTGGTGCTGATAGTTAACTTTTATAGTATTTGCTTTTGTATTGTTTGGAATAACTTTATTATAGCAGGTTGAGGTAGTATTAAGTTATGACGCCTGTTTTTGCAGTTGAGTTTGGGGGAAGTTATGCAGTGTTTTCATCTTATGGTCTGTTTTCCCACTCTTCTGGCTTGGAAATAAATCTGCTTCAAAAGGTGCATACTTCCATATTGCAGCTTTAGAAAACTTAAGACTACCACAACCTAGTAAATAAAATGGGAACAATTTTCATAGTAATAAGGCAATGTAAGAATATTAACACAAAGCATTTGAATATTTTGAGATTCTGTACATGCCACGGTGAAGTTGGTCTCTGAAGTTAGCTTGCTCTAGCACTTGTTATTAACATGGTTAGGGCATAGCACTTATATTCACAAACTTTAAATATGATGCAAGTTGTGAACTATAGTTATCTTGTTAAGTTTTCACTGAAGGACTGTGAACAGATTTCACCCTAAGGTTTGTGCTAGACTGAGTGCTTACACTGCAGGTCCTTCTGACAGTCTTCTCATAAATTGTGTTGTGGCTTTACCAGAGAGTGGATGAAGAGCCTTCTACTTCCAAAGCTAGCTCTATCTTTTGCAGAAGCTTGTGGCTTAAGCTGAGGATGAGGGATAATTTTTGGATGAAAGAAACTGTTGGTCATTCTGCGAATACTTCAGTGGAGCATTCAACCGCATTTTAGTAGACTTTCATGTAATTGTTGAGGAGCAAGAACATGGCAGTCTTCCAACATAATGTTTGCTAAAGATATTCTACAGTGGTACCTTGGGTTACATACGCTTCAGGTTACAGACTCCACTAATCCAGAAATATTACCTCGGGTTAAGAACTTTGCTTCAGGATGAGAACAGAAATTGTGCAGCAGCGGTGCAGTGGCAGCGGGAGTCCCCATTAGCTAAAGTGGTGCTTCAGGTTAAGAACAGACCTCCAGAACGAATTAAGTTCTTAACCCGAGGTACCACTGTATATCCAAGCATCACTAAACACTGAAAGTATTATACAAAATATGCAAATAAATGATGAGACTAAGGTGTAGCATTTCATGAGGACAAAGGGAAAAAACTTAGGAAAATGGTAAGATGCATTGGATCAAGCAGGTACATAATTATGAATGGTACACAGCAGAGGTCCACAAGTTCTTGCTATGGCAAGCATAACTATCCCCAACACCTCTGATGCACAGTGAGACAATCTCTTTTCTGTCCCTATATCCAAGCTTGGAAGGAGAGATGGGACCACTTTGTGCTTTGCTGGGCTTTCCCAATGTTATGGAAGCACTGCACAACAAGGATGAATTCCAGAGCTGAAGACTGTTCCCGACCCATAGTGTATGTCAGACGCAAGATTCCTTCCCGTGTTGCAGGAGTCGGAGCTGGATGCTTGTTGACCCCGTGGGCTAGGTTTGACAGGGCTGACCACCTATCAATTACCTGATGTCACAGTGATGTCCTGTGACCTGTTTTTGCCCATGCATTTTGATATCAAACCATAAGAGCAAAGGCATGATGTCTTGCTAGCCCTGACCCTTTACCTGCACCGTGCCTGATGTCATGTATGATTTCAAGTGCAGGTAAACATTGCTTGATCACAAAGGCTACACAGTCCAAATGTGGAAGTCTTGTGGGCCTCACTGCTGCCATTTTGAAAGGTGGGCACACACCTGATTACTGCAAATTTGACTGGAGAAAATTGTGGATGTGAGAGGGTTTTGTGTGTGTTTGGTTAAAAAAAATCTGGCATAGTTTAGAGAAAACCTCTAAGCAGTTTAATTAAAACAGTAAAATAATAAAAATAAAGCATGATTAGTTATAAAATGAGCACACAAGAAATGGAGCTTTGGCTTTTGGTGCTGAAAGTAACAATTGGGCTAAAGTACAGTATGTTACATGTGGTAGAATGTATCAGTTCATGTAGTTAAGTGGCAGCCCTAAAAGTATGCAGCAAAGCAATGGGTTAAATAGGGCAAAGCAATTTGGATTTACAGTATATGGGCTTAGTCATGATAGTTTATTTACTTCTGGACTAGCTGGAAGTAAGGACCAATGCACACTCATTCAAGGTAGCAACGCTCGTGCCTAAGGTTCTATCTCATCTTCACATTGTTTCAGAAACATACCCAAATAATAATTAGGCATATTTAGTATGCACAGCCTAATAGGATCAGTTCTATAACTTTTCAAGATGTCTAGCCCATGTAACATTATGGGAGCAAACATTGGCTTCTGTTTTGGTAATTGAAGCTTCCTAGTGGCCAAAATGATGGTATAACCAAAAAAATGAGAGACGAACTGCACTTAAGTGGAAAAAAGAGAATTTTAAACTTAATATACAGCCTTGACATCTCTTACTCTGAAATGCTTTTGTTGTGTCTTGCAGAACTCATAAGTGCAGAAACAATGGTTTTGTTAGATGTTTGCAATGCAGTGCAATAAACCTAGAAAGATACTCTGCTTTGGCTGTGGGTGAAATTCAGTGTAGCATTATTATAAATATTCTGACTGCAGAAGCATTGCAGCTTGCCAGATGGAACTGTCGCTGCTCTCTTCTCGCCCCCCCCCCCATTGCTGTTTGTGGGGACCTGTAGTACAAGAGGAAGTCCTCGCATAGGGCTTCCACTAATGGGGTACATTAAGTGAATCCTGCTACCCTTCTGAAATGTCAGTCCTTCTGAGACTTGCCACCCTAAAGTCTCATTCAAGTTTACTCCCAATTGTGATCTCAAATCACTGCTTTTGGACTTGAAAATTTATCTAGCATCTCCTACATGCTACCAGTGGGGGCACTGCTGATCACCTTTATTACACAAGAAACACTTAATTTACCGCTCGATAATGTGTATTTTGGTATACTTTTCGTAAATGCAAAGATTGGTAAAATAAGTATGATGGCTTATGGTAGCTGTTTGGCTCAGCTGATAAGTAATTTAGACTCTTCCTTTTTTAAATTTGCATTTATGTAGGGTTTGTCAATGAGGCAAATCAGATTCCGGTTTGATGGGCAGCCAATCAATGAAACAGATACACCTGCACAGGTAAGAAAAAAGCTGCTAAAGTTTCTGCTAGAGTGAAAACAGAAAATAAGAATACAAATATCAGCTACAAAATAGTTTAATACTAAATCTTATCCATGTTAATAGGTAGGTCATGCTGATTTGCAACTAACACTGCTGTATGTAGAACACTTATTCAGTTAATTGCCAAATGCAACAATTTAATTTTTTTAAAAGATTTTATGTCCCTAGTTCTTCATAATTGGGTCCTGAATGCAGTTTGTGACAACCTAAAAGTACAATTTGAATTTTACCCAATTCTCCCTGTGCCATCCTATTACTTTAGCCTGCATTGCAGGTGTAGGGAGTTTTAATCTGATCCCTGTACAGTAATACATTATTGTTGTTATGGATTCACCATCCTGACAAGTCAGTAGTACAATTCTTCTGCCTTAATTACAGAAAATGCACTTAGGTTTACTATAATTAACTCTGGATTATTAATCTCTGTTGGCTTTGATTCAAAAGTGTCTTGCACAAGTGGAAAGAAGACACTTGCATGCAGACAAGATAGCCTTTCCTGAATTCTGTCAGTCTTCCCATCCTGCAGTAGCGCTCTCCCCTTCCCCCCGCATGCCCATATTATGCCCTTCTGCAGGGGCCTCTGCTCCTCATGGAGTGGCTTTTGAGAGACACCTGGGACTCCACTGGGAAAGATAAACCAGAAAACCCCCGTTGCACAAGCTCTGTGCCATTTGTACTTCTGTTGATCCAATCCATGAGTCTGGCAGTACCAACAGAATTCAGTTCACTCGTTCTGTAATGCAACCTTGTTTTCTAGTTTAGGTACGTTAGTGTTACAACCACAGTGCAATCTTTAGGCTCTTGTATTTGCTTGTAGTTCTCTTTAGAGCATGAGAAATGCAAATAAAAATGTTTTAATTGTGTCATTTGTTGTATTTTGAATTGAATTTTAAATCTTTTCAATGCAGTTGGAAATGGAGGATGAAGATACAATTGATGTGTTCCAGCAGCAGACAGGAGGAGTCTACTAAAAGAGAACCAAACTCCCCTTTCCCACAGACAACACATTCACAATTAGAAAAACGAGACTTGGTTCAGCCACATCTTGACTACTGCAGTATAGCTTTCTCTCTGATTTCTTTTCCTATTCCTTCTATTGTACATAACGTAACTGGTGTATGTGCACAGACATGCATATTTTTTTTAACTAAATGGCCAATGGTATGTTTTGATCAACATCATATGGAGATGGGGTGGTAAAAACAAACTGGTCTGTGAAAATGCCCCATTCCTCCGTGGCATGCTCCTCTAACTTTTATCTTTATATTCCAGTAAGTTATTTTGCTCTCATTGTTGAAAAACAAAAACCTTGCATACCTTATTTGATTGGATAATTTCAATGTTTTTCTTTTATCGTTGTACAACCAAGGACGATTTTATAACTTTTTTGTACGTAGCTGTTACATGTAGAGCAATCTGTCTTTAAGTAGGGGTAAATTACTCTAAACAAAAATTTGATCTTGGATAGTTTTCCCTTCAAGTAAAGCGTCTTGTTGTTTAAATAAACTTCTTGTTTAAAATAAGCTTATTTTTCTGTGTTGTGATAACATTTAAGCTTGGGATGAGTCAGCTGATGTGGCAGACACTGAATCCACTAGTTACTTGCTGTTGTTTCATCAAATTGCTTGCCCAGTTATTATGCTGCCCCCTACTGTCTAGAGCAGAGTAAAATTGTCAGAGGCAGGCAGACAGACTTTTATCCTTTTTAAAAAAAATAATAGCTCTTGTACTGGAAACCTTGGGAAGAAATGCCAAGGTTTCTACAATAGATAGCCAGATAAAAATGTTTTGCTTGTGTTTCATAGAATCATAGAGTTGGAAAGGGACATCTAGTCATCTAGTCCCTTGCAATGCAGGAAACCTGTCCAACGTTGGGTCAGACCATGACTCTTGAGATTAAGAGTCTCATGCTCTACCAACTGAGCTATCCCAAGTATATACAAAAGGAAACCAGCTGGCACACACCTTTATATTTGTGTATAATTGGCAGGCTATTCTGAAAGACTAAGGTCGAACTATATGTAATGTGGGTGATCTGTGGCTAGGTTCCTTCATGGCTCTTTAGTGATTATCCATCCTCACACAGCTACTTTGAAGTGCTGGTGAAATGTTTAACCTTTTTTCACATACAGTTTCCCTCACATTGCAACCCATCACCCTGCTATTAACATTGTGGGGAGAAACGCAAGATGGAGGCTTTATGGAGAGGTGGTTTCTGGGTCCGGAAGATAGACAAATTTCCGGTTCTGGATGGGGTTGCACTCCTCGGGAAGCAGGTGTAAAGCTTGGAGGTGTAGCTAATAGTGCCTTTTACCTGCTTTCTCTGGAACAACCGTTTTGGGCGCATCAGGATTGGGCTAGCTCGGCTAGTGGTAACCTTGAGACTGGATTCCTGCAGTGGGCTATATGTGGGGCTGCACTTGGGCCTGGCCTAGAAGCTCCAGCTAGTGCAGAATGCAGGGGCTAGGCTGCTGATGGTGTCAGATGGCCAGTGGCATGCAGCACTTCTGCTAAAACCTCTGCCCTGGCTCTGCCCATATGCTCCTGGGCTAGGCCTGAACAACTTTGGGTCCAGGATATCTTAAGGACTGCCTGAACCCGAGATTGGTGATCAATCAGTGAGATCATCCTGAAGAGCACTGTTAGTTGTCCCACATGTTAGAGAGGACTGACTGGTCTCCGCTAGAAGATGGACATTCCACATCTGACCTGTGGAATAAATACTATTTCAGGAGAGATTTAGCAGGCACTCTTATTACTTTCATAAAGATCTTTTTATGCCGTTAGGACCTGCGCAGCTGTTAAAACTTTATTGATTAGCTAGTCATTTTCATAATCATTTTATATTGTTTTTATGGTGTTTTATGTTTTGTTGTATATATTATTATACTCTGCCTTGAAATATGAGTTGGTGGTATATAAATAAATGAATAGCTTGAGAAGGCTGATTTAGATTGGGGAAAATAGCCTAAGATGAAATGGGATGAAACCTCATTTCCCCTATCTTTGGAGTAGTTGCTTGGGATCAGTTATTAAAAATAACTGGATAGTGGATCTCCTATGACACATTAGTTTTGCCTACTTAAGTTCATAACAAAGTAATCTGTAAAATATAAAGTACTGTTCCTTACAATAAACTGCTGTTAAGTTATAAAAAAGGATAAAGCTATTACATTAATAGAGGGCTCAGTATTTACATGCTTTTCATCTGCTAAGGAGTAAAATATGGTTAGGATATTATGAGATTATTTTACACATTTCGTGATTAAAACAGTGCTCTCATCAAAAACAACAGTATACCTTGTGGAATGGGAAAACAGACATTGTAGTTTGTTCCAGTCTTGTAATCTTTTATGTGAATACAACATTGGGGTTCTAGCATTAGTGTGAAGGCCTAATTAGTGCTGAGAAGTTGTCAGTGCAGAAATTGCCATATATGCAGCTGCCTTCCTACTTAACCGGGCAGTTAAGTTACTCTTGTTGCCTTGTGGAGATTCAGGTAAGCCTTCATAGGAGCCATAGGAGCTGGTGTAAAACTGCCAGCCCACGGTCATAAGTTGTGATAAGAGTTGAGGTATCTAGTTCAGAGCAGCCAGGTTTAAGATTGTAATTTTACTGTAAATATTACTGGTTCTGCTTCTGCTGTTAAAAATCCATGGTATGGGGCTTCTTGAGAGGAGATGGAAGGAGAGACAGGAGAGGCTTCAGCATCCATGGTTATATTTTGCGTTCTACGCATGCTGATGAAATCCAAATTTTAAGAATGTCCTAAGAATACTGGGGTATATTTTTTAACGTATTTTTAAATTTAAGATTTTGTCTCCATCTGAAATTGTATAGATTCACCTGATAGTATGTACTTATAAGTATTTTAAAACAAGGCAATCTCAAGAAATTTATTACTCAAATGAAATTGTTACTGTCTTGTTGGAACGGAGTTAAGCAAGAGCATCTGTATTCTAGAAATGTTATGCTTATTTACTTTTGTACTGCCTTTCTGAAAACTACCAAGGCAGTGTATTAAAAATAAAAATATGATAAAAACATTGCAAGTACTACTAAAAGATACAGAAGTTCAAATTAGGAAGATGTGCCTTGACATATTTCTTAAAAACAGGGTGGTAGGGGGCAATTGTAGCTCTGAAATGGCATATACACTGTCCAGTGCTTCTGTACATGCACTGTATTTACAGGGCTAGCTAATAAATATTTGATAAAATGCATATCTACCGTTCTGCAAACGTGAAGAGGGGCATGTTCAAAAAATAACCCATCTGCTTCAAAGATTTAAATACATGGTCTGATGAGTTTAAGAAAGACAGAAATATATTTGTGTCAGCAGCAATGGGACATTTACCGTACTTGAGGAAAGTGCTGGATTCATGATGACCTATTTTTCCTACTTGATCATCTGGAATCAAACACCTACAATTATCATTTTCTAGATTGATTCCCATGGGCATAGCTTTCTCTCAGCCAAATGGAGTTGTTTTCAAAGGGATGTGATATTCCAGTGCTTCTTCATGCATGTTTACATCACCCACTTAACAAAAATACTATCATGGTTTATACAGATAATTAGGGGAAGTAACTTGTCTTAGTCTGTAGTACAGATAAAAAAACTTCTGAGAGCCCCCAGAAATTCAGTAATTTATGAGAGCAGCTATCTACTTAATTGGTGTGTTACGGGGTGGCCTCTATACAAAATGGGTGCCTGGTGCCAAGTAGGACCAACGGCAAATTCTGGTATGAAAGGATGGGATAGTGCAGATACTTTATGTGTTGCTCTTTTCACCCTCCCAAGAGTAAGAGACTGCAGTCATTCACAGATGAGGACACAGGAGTAAAGGATGCCAAAGAGGGTAATTACCTGAAGACAACTTCCATGAAATAACAAGCTTTCAGGGAGTGTGGAGAGTTAAGTGTTTTGACTGGGTGGTTTCAGTTCCATCTCCCTTAATTTACCTTTACTGAGACAGCCATGATCTCATCTTGTTACAGTGTCGTCCCCCCCCCCCCTTTAACTGAATGACTTTAAAATAGGGAAATAGGTTTTTCCCCCTGATCTATGTCTCAATATGGAGAAATGATTAGAAATGCTTGTTTCAACAGCGGGACTGAGGAGACAGTACTCTATAAATGTGAGAAGCTAGTATTACTTGATAGCCCTGCTTAAAGTGATTTCACACTGATTACCTTTTGCTAGCATTGTGTCAGTACTACTACACTTGAGACCAGCACGTTGTAAAGTGTTCCCATTCCCCGAAAAGTAAATGATGCACTTCCTTTGTACTGAGTAGGTTTATGTCATATCATAGAATAACAAAACCTTGAGATAGAACTATAGTGCCCTTTTGCCTTTTTTTTTTTTTACTTGACTATTGCTTCATGCTCTCAAACATGTATGTACATGCATACTTTCATAGCTTTGTAGAATAAAAAGTCTGCTGGCCGCTATGATCGCATGGTAAATTGCCACCCTATTTTTCCTAGAGCAAAACTGAAGGTGCGTTTGGAGAGGAGTCCTCATCTAAAACATCAAAGCATTAAAAAATACTGGCATGTTTAAATACCAAGTGCTTTGCAAAGCAGCTGCCGGAACCTACATTTTAGCGAAAAGTCAAGCAACTATGCTTTATCTCCCCCCTGCCCCGAAAAATCCCCAATTTTTCTTCATGCGGAAACCTGCCTATTTCATGCCCAGTCATGCTGCCTGCATCAAGGGAGATGTCAGCTTTTTCCTTTCCACCTTCTTACACATTGTGATTATACATCGCAAAGCAATAATGTGATACCATTGTACTGCATACTTCTATATTCAAGTATTTTTATTTTTTGGCCGCTCATGCGGTAGGAATGTTAGCATCACCCAGTTCAATCATATCCTGGAAGCAGCAAAACTACGGGGCATTGTACTGAAGTAGTGAGTTGCCAGTGTTTTGTTGTGTTGCGCGGTTTTGTGTACAGTAGTTTGAAAGGGCAAAGCGGCACTTTCTTTTCATACATTATGGGGGCCAAACCCTGGACGTGCCGGGTTTATTTCAGGTTCCGGGGCGCGACCAAACACCACTTCACGCATCCCTACTATGCCACTCCCTATGAAGGGATCCCCTCAAACTGCTCTCTCGTAAAGAAAGGCTAAGGAAGTTGTTATTGCCTCATGTGTAGCCCAGCCAATCAGCACCCAATTGATTTGAGTGGCAGCCACACCGTTAAATAGGAAACAAAGGGGGCGAGCGCTCTGGAACAACCAATAAGCGCTGAGCAAAAGTACCTCTCGTCCAGTCCAGTGGGGTGTGCTTGTGGCTGGACCAGTCTCCGGCAGCCGGAGGCGGGACGATCTCTGGAGTGGCACGAGGCCGGCAAGTGAGGCCGGGAGAACGGTTTTGAACTGTCCAATACGACGGCACGAGCCATGACGGGTATAAAAGGAGCTGCCAGCGCCAGGCGGCTACTGCAGTTGACGCCGGCAGTAGTACAGTGTCGGCTTGCGGGAATAAGACCTTCCGCTTACCTCTTCCTCGGGCGGCTCCTCACCCGGCTTCTTCCCCGCCATGACCACCACGACCACCTACAAGGGGATGGACCCCAGCGGGCGAAGCAGTTCCAGGTCGGTTTAGACCGTTTCCCGGGGACCGTTTCCTTGGTTTCATATCTATATATACGTCGCCGCTTCCTATCCTTCGCTTCCCCCCTTCCTTTTCCTGGACCGTGTGGGGAGCGGGCCAGAGCCCATGTCTTTTGGGTTGGCGGCGGTGGAGGTTCTTCCGTTCACACGTGGTTGCTGCCGGACACGTGAAGCCCCCTATCAACGCGGGTTAGAGAACAGGGTGTTGGGGAGGGGGCTCCTCCGGTGGGCCTGGGAGGGTCCTGGGAACCAGTTCCGCTTGGCAAACGGATCCTAGTTCGCGGCCGCCCGAGGCTATTCCTGGGAGGCGAAGGGGTCGTCTGCACGAGGCCACTACACGGGTGTGGGCGCTTTCCTTCAGGCGCACAGTGACCGCGGGTAGCCTATTGTTATGCCGCGGCCCCGGGACTTTCCTCCCGGCGGTCCACACCCACACACCGCCTGGATGCGTCTCTAGGGGGGTGGGCAGGCAGGAGCCGCCTTCCCTTTTATGTCTGCCAGGGTGCCCAGAAGACAGGCGTAGTGCCGTCCAGCTCTCCGCCGCTGGAAATGGGGAGCCGGCGGCCCGCCTTTTCTCTCCTTCGAGGCCTCGCTCGCTTTTCCGGACCTGTGTCGTACTTGCCTTCCCCTTTGTACGCTGCGATCGTCGGGAAGAAGCCCCTGCTTCTCGGCTTTGGAACTGCAGATTGTTGGGAAACGGAGAAATGACGCACCATATTGCTTGTGGGGGGGCTGGAGCTTTTATAAGAGGATAGTTTTATGGGGGGGGGATGTTTTTGTGCATGTTGAGAATAGGCCTCTTACCCCCCCCCCCAAAAAAAAGAGGATTAGCCACGAGGCTTTAGTTTAGTTTAGTACAGTACAGTACTGTCTGCTTTCCGCCACGACGGATAAGATTCTTTGGCTTGCGAGGGTGGGAGCCGCACCCAGCCCGGAATCTGCTCGGGGCCCGCGGAGCCTTTCGCTTGCCACAGCTCTTTCCCTTCTTCTCCCCAAAGAAACAGCTGCGGGGCGGGGGCGCGCTCTTGAGGCTTGGCTGTGTCAGACTCGCTCAGCAGATTGATCCGTGTGCTTCTGCTTCCCAGCCTAACAAAGGAGGCTGCTACCCCTCCCCGATCAACAGGATTAGGTGCTCCCAAAACCCTTTTGCGTCACCCCTGGCACCGTTTCTTGGCTTCCTTTTTGTCTGGCTTGTAGATCTCGGCAGCGAATATCTTAATCTGGCGTGGTTTCTGTAAGTGATTCCTCGCGCTGGGTGGGGCTTGAGCACACTTCTATTGTCTAGCATCTATGACCATCTCTACCTGTTAACTCGAGGCTTAGAAGCCGGGAGCAAGTCAGCAACTTCTGTAATCCTCTGAAAGGCTGTCTCTATCTTTGGTCCAACTTCTGCCTGTAGAGGAAGACTTGATCTTGAAAGGCATGAAAGTGTATGGAGCTTATTGCACACTGTTGCTTTAAATGGATTAGATCTTAAGCATGTTCTGGTGCTGCAACTTTGAATATCTTTTGTATT
The DNA here is from genome assembly GCF_964188305.1 of Podarcis bocagei. Classification (NCBI taxonomy): domain Eukaryota; kingdom Metazoa; phylum Chordata; class Lepidosauria; order Squamata; family Lacertidae; genus Podarcis; species Podarcis bocagei. The sequence goes on from NC_138126.1 coordinate 98,742,874, forward strand.
GGTCAGTACTCTGCAGTGCTGCATGGCTTCCTTTTGGGATTACAAAGTGAGGGCATTGGAAGTGGAGGAATAACTCTGGTTCTTCAGAACTGATTTTTGAAAAAATGCCTTTTTGGTGAACAAAGGAACTAAGTTGGGGGGTGAATTATTATCAGTTGCATTGCAAAATTGAGAGAGAGGCCAAGTAGTCATGTGGTTGGGAATCCAAAGGCCCCAAACTCTAATGTGGCACTCAGAGTGTCCCTAGTTTATGTGTAGAGAGGTAGTATAAAAAGCTTGGCAGGAGAAGTAATTGTTTTCTGCCTTGTTAGCTCCCATGGGAGTCAGTGGGAGAAGAATTAACTGCACCAGGTTCTGTCATGGCATAGACCATGGGTGGGGGATCTTTTTCATTCCAAAGGTTGCATTTCCATCTAGGCTACCTCCCAGGACCTTATGCCATTGGCAGATGGAGCCAGTAACAGATGTGGCAGGCAAGAGGCATTATCACAGTACAAGGCCTTGTACTTTTGGAAGATGCCCAAGGGCCAGATAAAAGGGCTTGGAGGGCCACTGTAGGCTCCAGATCTGAGGATCCTCATCCCCAGAGTAGGCTTTTGGCATGTCCTTGGAGTGGGGTGTTGGATCTGGTGTGTGTCGAGTCCATACCTTGCCCATGACTACACCCCATTTTGGGGATTTGTACAAATTGCACTTGAACTCTGGTAGTAGAGCAATTTAGCCAGTGGCACCTTTCTGCAGTACAGTAGTACCTCGGGTTACAGACGCTTCAGGTTACAGACTCTGCTAACCCAGAAATAATACCTTGGGTTAAGAACTTTGCTTCAGGATGAGAACAGAAATTGGGCGGCGGCAGCGGGAGGCCCCATTAGCTGTAGTGCGCCATATTTGTATATCATTTATTTCCAGCTTATTAATTTCATTGCACACACACTCCACACCAGGAGTGGAGAACTTGTGTCCTCCAGATGTTGCAAACTACAGCTGCCATTATTTACCTTCCTGGCTGGGGATGATGGTTTTGGAGTCCAAGTACAGCTCTAGCGGAACAGATTGCACACATCTGCAGTAGAAACCAACTGAAGCAGTATCTTATTTTTTTAAAAAAGCACTTGTACAGACACCTCTGGTGAATAAGAATAGCCTCCAGGCAACAAGACTGGAAAGGTTTATTACACTTGTTTCTCTGCACACACCCTACTTTTGTGCCATAAATGACTGAGCACATATTCACAAACACACTGGTTTCTTTGTAAGACAGTAACTATTGTAAAAGGCAGAAGTCACATTTGATAAAAGTAAGTTTGTTAATGCCTGAAAGTTTTTTCCTCCCCTGTGTCTGGTTGGTGGTTGTTAGTACTATCGAAATGGCCTACAATTAAATCTACTGAATGATGTAATTTGGAATAGGGGAGGTGTTTGTGGTAGCTTTTTCTAGTTACCAGCAGTTTGTTTCATTTGTATCTCACCTTTTCATCAATGAGCTGGGATACCCAGCCAGATGGGCGGGATATAAATAATAAAATTTTATTTTATTTTTATTATTATTATTTGGTGGTGTATATTAACCCCCTCAACAACCCTGTGAGGTAGGTTAGCCTGAAAGGCAAAGACTGGCCCAAGGTCACCCAGTGAGCTTCAGGCTGAGTGGGGATTTGAACCCAGGTCTCCCATGTCCTCTTCCAGCACCCTAACCACTATGCCATGCTGGAGGTAAGCATGAACTCAGGCATTAAGAGTTCAACACTCTAACCACTACACCACACTGGCTCTATTCCAAGTTCCAGGCTCTTGCCTCTAAGGGAAGGGTGGCATAAAGGATCTGTAGGTGCACTCTGAAGCTAGCTGATGGTAAAGGCATCAGTCCACCGAAGCAGCCCTTCCATTCCTTCTTTAGCTTTGTCTGTTTGACTGCTGAGCCCTTTCCACTTTAGCATGAAACATTCCTACATAAAAATGTGTTCCATATGTACTCTCCCTTTGTGGAGTATCTCCCATTGGGGAACATAAGAGCTTTAGGTAAGCTTATGACAGCTTCCTGTGTGTGAAGATATGAAATACATATTGCAAGAAAAATGGTGATGATACATGGATTCCCTTGCAGAAACTACCATACTTTTTAAAAGAATAATATATGTAGGATTCCTTCCAGTGCTTGCGTTGAGTGCTCTTTTTGCACTCAGAGTCAGGTTCCACCCACCTGTCGGTTGTTAAGGAAGATAAGTCTTACTTTTAAAGTTTGGTTTATCGCTCATTTCATTTAGGAACAACTCATATGATATAATGTGTGGACGACTTCCAAATTGCCTTGGATTGGATTTATAATAGCACATCTCATGTATGGGTCAAAAAACCTTACTTTGTCACAGTCACTTGTTATTTAATTCAAAAAGTTGTCTTAATAATAATAATAATAATAATTTATTATTTATACCCCGCCCATCTGGCTGGGTTTCCCCAGCCACTCTGGGCGGCTTCCAAAAGAATGAAATTGACTGGTAATTGTTGGGAGGTACAACTTTCTTGTTCTAGTCTATAGAAGCATCTAAAATAGGCTTCTATAGAAGGTTTGTATGCTAAACTCCCACGAATTTGCGCAGTCATATGGAGGATGGAGCAAGCTTGTTTACTCCTGCTCTGGAGTCTAGACCCAAAACAGTGGATTCAAGTTACAAGAAAAGAGATTCCGACTAAACATCAGGAAGAACTTTCTGACAGTAAGAGCTGTTTGAGAGTGGAACAGACTCCCATGGGAGGTTGTGGACTCTCCTTCCTTGGAGACTTTTGAACAGAGGTTGGATGGCCATCTGTCATTGAGATTCCTGCATTGCAGGGGCCTGGACGACCCTCGAGTCCCTTCTAACTTACAGGTCTATGATTTTGTTTTCCTGCTGTAACTAGTCAAGGGTGTGTGATTGGTGTGTACTAGGTAACTCCAACATACAAGGGACCCAGACCCTGGCAGTGTTGATGATGCTTTGCCAGGTGGTGTGTTGGCTTTCCAACATCCAGGTGGATGACACAGCCAAAAAAGATACCCTAGTAGAATTCCTATTCTGCGGGGTAATAGGCAGGCATGTGAATTGTTTGCAGCATGACCTAGAGATGTTAGCTGTGCCATAAGAGTATTCAGTGACAAGATGTGCAAACCTTAACACCTGAAGTACACTATATTATATCTAACATCTAGTTCAAAGGACCTACAGTGATATGCTCCCTAATGCAGTGTTTCCCAACCTTTTTTGGGCAAAGGCACACTTGTTTCATGAAAAAAATCTCGAGGCACACCACCATTAGAAAATGTTTAAAAAATTAACTCTGTGCCTATATTGACTATATATAAAGTATATATAAAGTGTGTGTGTGTGTGTGTGTGTATATATATATATATATTATATATATATATATAAAGACTATATATAAAGTATATATAAAGACTACGGATTTGTGTCACTGCCCATTTCCATGAAAGATTTATTCATGCATTTTGCACAATGCCACAATCCCACATGCAACTTTTAAAAAGGATGGGAAACGCTGGGCTATGCAGCTGAGGGTGCACCGCTTATTGCCAGCAGTGCAAAATAGCTCTGCTTTGCTAATACCTGTTTAGCTGAGTAGGAAGGAGTTACAGTCCAGCAGCGTAGTCCTGTGTTATCCTAGTGCATTGGCCTTTTCAGGAAATTGGAGTCAGCAGGCACAGTTGTGAAAGCAGGGGACAGATTGGAGGTTTCAGCCTTGGGTATCTGGATGCCTGGCCTACCCAAAGATGGAAAGCAAGGGCAGAGGAGCAGACCTGGTTGCTGTCTGACTGTATGCTTAGAGCAGGGCTGGAGAAGGGGCGTGGGGCGGGGCTGACGTCGGTCATCTGGAGGCCTGCCCCGGAGAGACGGAGGCACGCACTCCCCTGGACCACCTTGACGCGCATGTCGTAACCCGGGTCACCTCAGTTGTGCGAATGTGCGCCCAGCCAGGCCTCCCCCGCCGCGCTTCCCATTGCTGGGATTTGCCCGGCTTTCAGTCTCAAGGGAGGGAGGGAGGCTGCTCAAGATGCGAGTCGGAGGGGCGGCCTTCCGGCGGCTACGAGGGAGGATTTCGCCCCGCCGCCTCCACGACCAGGCCTTCGCTTCACCCAGGCGCCCCATCCCTCCACCTTTTGCACGCGCCTCCTTCCCGCACGCTTATGCACCCGTTCTTACGTTCGAAAGGCGGCGGCAACTGCAGCTCCTCCTCCTCTAGAGACGAGGCGGGCGCTTGCTGCTGCTGCTGCTGCTGCCACTTGCTGGAAGCTCGCGATGGTTCTCCGTCAGCGAAGGCTTAATGGTTCCTCCCCTCCTCCTCCCCCCCGCTTCCAGGATGAATGGTACAGCCGGAGAAAGAGCGACACTCGAACTCCCGTGAGGAGGAGGAGCCTCCGACTCCCCTTAACACCTTCCGCGCCAGCTGCGGCTCTCCCTCTCTTACAACAGCCCTTCACATTTCAAGCGGTATCTCCTACCACTTTAAAGAGCGGCGACTTAACCCCCCCCCCAGGAATCCTGGGAACTGTATTTTGTTAAGGGTGCTGAGAACCGTTAGACTCCCACGGCACACCAGGCAACATCTCGCGGCACACTAGTGTGCCGCGGAACACCGGTTGGGAAACACTGCCCTAATGCACACTCCACCCTCTAATGCACACTGCAAGGCTAGCAGTGTTTAATGCTGCTGAAGTCAGGTATGAAGTATGGCACAGTGAGTTGCTTGTTGATCCAGACTATAGCTAAGGCATGTTATCAGGACAGCATGGGGATTAGAAATTACTGATCTTAAATTTCAGATTCCTGAACTATCCTCCAGTCTGACCTTGTCCTTCTTTGCTTCTTTCTCATAGATACTAAGTGCCCCACTTTTGGAAAGTTTCAGCAACAGCTTTCAGTTTACTCTGAAAATAGTTGGGCTAACCTGCTACTTTAATGCCCTCTTTTTGCACTGGTAGGCTACACTGTAGATGACAATGCTGTAAACATAACTCTCGGGTCTCTATTTCTAGAGTTCTTCGTCCACCAGGTGGTGGTTCCACGTTCAACATGGGATTTGATCTGCCAAAAGAACACCAAAACACAAGAAGACACAAGATGGCATCCAATATCTTTGGGACTCCAGAAGATAATTCATCCCCCTGGGCTAGCTCAACAGGTGAAACAACTACTTCTCATTCTTTAAAGGGGTGCCCATGGTTGAATATCTGGATTCGGGTTTTCTGACTGTGCTTCCTGGCCTTCTTTTGGAGCTGTAAAATAGTCTTTGTAAAACAATTTTAAAAATAACTGGAGAGAGGATAACTTGCAATGTAGGCTTGTCTGTACTTGAATAGTTGCTGATGGGTGGAAGCATGAACTACTTCCTCAGGAGGAGCTGCAGCATGTGGAAGTAACGTTGAGCAATTTTTGGCTTCAGTTTATCCTGTTCACAATCTCTTGGCACTGGGGCAAGTCCTAGCCTGTTTACATGCTAACTCCTGTGACCCTGTTCTAAGCCGTGGTGTACTAGCACACCAGTGGCTATTTCACTTACAGAACTAGGTGCATGTACTCCGCAGGCATTGGGAAAACATTAATCTGCCACTACAGCACAATACTAGCATTCAATCTGTTTCTAATGTGCCTATGAGGGTGTGTCTATAAATGAAGAAAACTGCATGAAATTTCAATACAGAACAGGTCAAGAGGGTCATTGTTAGGTCAACTGGTTGAACGTGCAAAAGTACTTGTACTAAGCTTAAACTCATAGCAGATGTTCAAGATTCAGAAACATTTTGAATAGGGAGGTGTTGGGACTGTGCTAGATGAGGTATGTGTTAAGCAGGTAACAAAGAATTTTGGGGCCAGTTCATTGTCTCTGGTTGTTGCTTAGAAATATTGTACATGATTTTATTATTTGGGGTATCTGCTTTAAGTACATGTTACAGTGACAATTTATTCACAGCAGCCAAGCCCAACGATGTCAGTGAAAATTCCGAAGCTCCTGGGTCACAAAGAAGAAATTCTTCTGATGCAATCTCTGGTGACTTCGTGGATCCAAAGGTAAGAGCTGCTCTTTCTGTAAATTGAGAATATTAAAATGGTGGCAGAGCTGCTCAACCTTCAAAGGGCTGGCTTTGCTCTTATTTTGTTACCTTCCTCCTCAAAGGAAGGTATACATGAAGATATCCCTAGTTCTTGATAATTAGATTTCAAGCACAGTGCTGCTCTGAAAACACTGCCTCTACGCTTGCCATTTGAAGCAAAACTCCAAAGACATTAATAGTGTAGCAGATTAACATAAGACTAAAACTCATAGCGCTGCTGGATCAGGCCAGTGGCCCATATATATCAGCAGCATCCTGTACTCATAGTGATCAGCCACAAGCATAAAGTACCTGGTGTGAGTATTAGGAGAGTTTGCTTCCTATTGATGGACACCTTGTACACTAGTTAACATGTGAACTGATAGTTGTGACTTCAGTCAACATGTATGTCTAGAGTTTCCTCTTGATTTTAGACAAGGTGGATCCTATGTATGCTAGTGTTTTTTGAAGATAATTTAACACAGCTTAACTACCCCCAAATTTTAGTTTATTTATCAGATTGTGAAGAAATTAGTAATCATAGGTTAGCCTATACTAGGGATGTACTGCTCCTAGCATATTTTCATCCTGATTCTCAACTAGTGGTAGGCTGGTATATGTTTTGTTATGGGCCTGTAAGTTTCCTTTAGTGCACATGTTGCTGAAGTCAGAAAGTGACCTTCAGGAAACTACCCCCTTGGGTATGTTTGGTGGCCTGTTATGGGAGTTCCTTCACTGGTAGGTTATTCTACATGGGAAATGACTGGATGAATGCGCCAGTCATTCTTGATGCTGCAGAATTACCAGCCCTTTGTAGAGGCTGACTGGAAGTAGGCAGCAGGGAAAATCAGTAAAACATATAGCCATGCAATGGTCAGTTTCTTCTCTTGAATGGGTATTCAAGTCTCACAGACACTTGTTTTCTTCTGGACATCAGCAGTTTCCTCCAGGCATGTTAGTATGCCTCAACTCACAGATTGGAAATTACCATATATACTCAAGTATAAGCTGACTTTTTCAGCACATTTTTTTATGCGGAAAAAGCCCCCCTCGGTTTATACTCAAGTGAGGGTCCTTTCGGGCTGCTCCTTCCTCCTCCTCCGCCTTTGCCGCTATTGAACTGGCTTATACTTGAGTCAATAAGTTTTCCCAGTTTTTTGTGGTAAAATTAGGTGCCTCAGCTTATATTCGGGTTGGCTTATACTCGAGTATATACGGTACCTGTCTTACAAATTGGAAAATGTATGCCCACCAGGATTGAGTTTTTCCCCATAAAACTCAAACTACGTTCATTGTTTCAGAAATCAGGTTTCTGCTATTGACAAATGTGCTTACTTTATATTGGCTCAGCTAAAGATGTGATCTTTGTTGGTTAATGTCAGCAAAGGTAGAATTAACATTGGCCTTTTTTTATTTTATTGCAGGGCGAGGAAGGTGAGGCTCCCGGTAAGTACTTTCTCCTCCTTGCCTCTAAATAAGCGAAAAGAAAATTCATTTCTGGCTTGGGTGGATGTGTACACTGATGTATGTTGGAGTCTGAAAGGATAAATGGAGATCAAGATGACTTGAGGAGAGGTGTCTCCATAATGAAGACCTATCTGTCAGCTCTGTGGCCTCTTGGTCTTGCATAAGATTTTACCTGGTTGCAGTTCACACATGAATAAATGCAAAACATTTTAATTCTCAGGTGTACCTGGGGTGCACCTGCCACCACATACAATAAGTTAATAGAATGTGCATGTATACCTCAGTAGGCATAATTCATTGGAGTTCTGTAGGGATTTGTGAATATAGAATGGCGTAAATATGTCCAATTCGTGTATGTGTTGTGTATGGTGGCAGACATGCTGAAACTAAGTTTAAGGGGAAATTGCTGCCAAATTACACAGAAAGGAGCAGAATGGAAATGGGAGTGGTGGGTTTTTTTGTTTTCAAACATCAGGAACTATTAAGAGTGAAGCTAGAGAGAGGCTTCCTTTTACTCCCAACGTTGTGTGGTGAATAAAGTGTGTGTTTTCTGAGCTAAGCTTCCAGAGCTGTCATTTGTAGAGCCATAACTCCATGAAACCTACAACATAAACTGTACTTTGAGAAGGCTGCATGTGAGTGTGTGATGTGACTAGTGGGTTTGGGTAACTTACAAGTTTTCCAACAACTTAGGCAAGAGGCTTCCAACTTGAAAACCTGCCTTAACGAATTGGGATCCTTCTAATTCTGTAGAGTTCCTGTTGGTGGTGGTTAGTCTGCTAATGGCACAAAAAAGTGCCCCGGCTACCATGTGAAGGCTCCTAGGTATATTAAAGCAATCCAGAATTACCACACTCATTTTGTTGGGGAAATGGAGTGAATAGAACAGAATTAGTCCAGTTTTCTGTCAAGCAGAACAGGTACTCATGACGCTTAATGTATTGTGCACATGAGTAGCTTCTATCAGCTGTGAAATAGCACACCTCTTTGTCTGGTAGCCAGTTATCATTACTCACTTGATCTCTCTTCAGGATTCTTGTAGACCTTTGCCTTCTCTTAGCTGACTTTTTATATGCATGGGACAGCTTTCTAAGATGACTGATCTTCAGAATTTCAGCAGATAGCCTTAGCTGTCTAGTGCACTCCAAACATAATTAACCTCAATCAGTGTTCAGTGAAAATGTTTCTTATAAGAGCTGGATAGAGGGGGGTTTTCAACCTGTGGTTAATCATCCAGAAATCTGCCAGTTGAAGTAGATTTCAGAATCAAGGTCAGAGAGACAACCTGACAACCTGAAAGTGAAATAAACCCCAATTTGGCACTCCCATTTAAAACCTACACCTTATAGTCCAAGAATGGGATAGTAACATGCCACAGGAAGGGCAGGTGTAAGGCCACTGATAACTAGCAGATCTGAGCCTTGGGTAGTTTAATGTCTGAGACTAATAGCCATTGTGGAAATGAACAGCAAAGGTGGCTGGATGAATTTACAGCAGAAAGATTATAGAAAGAGCTTGAAGATAGCAAGCAGCTATAGTTCAGAAACCTATTCTACATTAATTTTGAAAAATCTAATTTATCTGATTTTTCTTCCTGGAAATGTGATGGTATATTAGGACAGTGAATTATTTGTATGTTGGCAGGTAGGAGTTCCTGAGTAAAGACTAAACAATAATGGTTTTAATTACATGCATATGCAGGAATTCTATCCGTGCAGCCAGTCATTAGTGTGGTGTCTAGATTGTAATAACTAGGCTTGGCAGATTGTTTGAAAGCTTTGGTTGAAACTTCTTTGGAAAAGCTGCATACCAAGGAGTTTCTAAACTATCTGGCTAGGATGTATGATGTACTTAGTTCTGTGGCCAAATGGCACATTAAATCCTGTTCGACATGCTGCCTGCATTCAATTTCACAACACAACATTAATCCTTACTCTTCTGCATATAGTGTGTTCTGCTTTTGTTGGATCTGCTTACCATAAGCAGGTGCTTCAATTAAGCAAATGGTTAGATGTGATAATAAGGCTCCTTGTACAATGAATATTCCCCTAAAGTGCATATGCATAACATGGATTGACTGATGCTCTTTCCTTGCTAAATTCGCTGGCGTTGTTTTTCCTACTTTTAAAAATTGGGTTTTTATATTGTTGGAGACAAAAAGAAAACACAAGAAAAACAATAATGCCAAAATATAACAATGGGGACAATAATACAAATTCATAATGCTACTGTAGGACATTGGGGCTGACTGGTGTTGACCCCTCAAGAAATCTAATTTACTCTCAATACTTGGAAATACTTAAACAGAAAAGGAATTTGGGTCCGACTCCAAATAATTTGTACTTTGCTATACATGCAGCTGAGGAATGGGGATCCTGTGGCCCTCCAGATGTTGCTAGAATTTTGCTTACTCCCATCAGCCCCAGCCAGCATAGCCAGTGATCAGGGATGATGGGAGCTGTAGTTCAGCAGCATCCAGAGGCAACCCTGGACCTTTCCCAGAGACAGTCCTGTACAAGTGAAGCCCACGAAAGATGCAAGCCCAGAGCAGTGTATCTGCTAGATAGAGCTGTTGGGTGGCAGTCTTTTCTACTTCCGTTGTTTAAGATTTGCCACAGAGCCAGTGTTTGTCCAGCAATAACTTTGATACGTTGGAGATTGAAGCATTCCTCTTTTTTCCCTATTCCTCCTTTTCTAGAAAACACAGAGGTTGAAATAGAAGCTGCCTCTGGCCCGAGTGAAGAGAAGCCTGTGCCAGCTGCACCAGTTCCTAGCCCCGTAGCTGCAGCACCTGCACCATCTAGGAGAAATCCACCTGGCGGAAAGTCCAGCCTAGTCCTTGGTTAAACTGATTCCTCCTTTGCTCCTCCTCCTAACTACTTGGAACTCATGTCTGTCATCTTTGTTTTCCTTCCATGCTTGTGAACTGCACAACTTGAGCCTGACTGTACTTCTTCTCAAACTGTCATTAAAGAAGCACTTTATGTACTTCATCTTTTTTAAAGGAAGGTTTTTTCAACTTCTGTCTTGTCTCCCTTGGGTCTACTGGAAGTGGAATGTGTGATTTCTTTTCCTAGTGGTAGACGTAGAGCAGTGGCATTCCTACGCAGCCCATGGCTGATGGAAAAATTTCTAAGGTATATATATATATAGTAGTGTATCATAACCTAGGCTGGTTGGTTCTGAGTGTGTTAGATGGCATTTTGTCCTGAAATTTGTAGAAACCCCTTAGTTAGCTTAGAAGAAGGGTTGAAAGTCCAGGATTGCACAGATCAGAAGACGGTTGACAAATGTACTCTCTCTTTCCTACCTATCCCTGCAACACATACTAGTTGGTTATCCAAGGTATCATTCAGTAACTGGTAAATGTCTAAAGCCCTGTTGTGCATTTCTGAACAGTAAGAGTCTTGGTGCTAGCGATTACCATGCTGCCTTCAAACAAGAAGAATCTTGGTTCAGGCATATCAAGTTGGGACCAGTGCCAAATGACAGGGCTAGTAATTTGAGATGCTGTTCTGTTGCCCCAGTATCGGGACCCACCTGAAGTCAAGGTGGAGTGGATCTTGCAGAAGTATTGGAGACAGGAACAATCTCTTTTAAGAGGCAGTCTAGTTCAAACAATTCCTGTGCTATGCATGATCATGTTGCTGCTTGACCATGAGGTGAGAGTTTCATCCTTCTAAATGTGTGTTGTATCTTGATAAAGCTGGATTGTTGCTTAAATAAAATATATAGAAATTTTGAAGCAGTGTCTGAGCTTTGTTTTCAGGGTCTGCTATGCTGCCTACTCATCACTTGAATATCAAGTTGAAATCCACAAAAATGTGGAAGAGAAATTGGGTGGTTTCATAGAACATTTCCATATACACTTCCCAAACAAACAACCATTGCTGTAGCAATGTTAACATGCTAGGTTGCTGCTAATTAGTGCCATTATACTAGAAGTGTAATCAAGTGTCATGTAGCCATCATGCTTTGCGGTAACTACGGAGGTATATCTGCTTTAAGAGATGGGAATACAGCGTTGATAGTTGTGAAACTAAATCACTTTCATTTGGCTTTTTACACACGTTAAGGGATGCTAAGCAAGATCTCTTATTCAAAGGCTGCTGTACATAAAATGGCTAGTAATTACAGATGGAACAGTTTGACCATAATATTTAAAACATGAAAATGGAACACATTTCAGAGGTTGAGTAGCAGTTGGGCATAACAAAGAAGTTTTACATCAGGCCAAGAAGCACCAGAATCCGGGGGAAACAGTGCCCTGTCTGCATAGCTCTTCTTGTGTGCTCTAGCTCCCAGATACTGATCTTGGTATTAGCCCATTGTTTGCTGGCTGTCCATTAAGAGCTTGGGAACTATTGCAACCTGATACAGATGAAAGTCTTTGCACTAATTGAAGGGAAGCAAATAGTTTCTTACACATCATTGTTGTGCAATATGGGCTGTGATGGTGTGCCATAAAATCTAATCTACATTCTTAGCGTTGCAGAGAGAAACACTTTATCAGGGTCTGCTTATCTCCCTCATAATGAGGGGTTTCCACCATGCTCTGCTGGGTGTCCCAATTCTGATTTCAGTGGGATGAACTTTACCACACATTGCAATTTTGTGTAATAATGAAATCCTGCAATGTGGTCAAAATGTTAGAAGCTATCCTGGATTGAGCTCTCACTTCAACATAGTTTAGGAATCATTTGGGTATGTTCTCTATCTAGTAGTAACTGACACCATTATAATGCCACAGTGGTGGTGTAGAATTCAAGTGTTTGATTGCTTTTTTGCAATAGAACAGAGTGAACTGAGCAACATACTGAGCAATTCTTGTAAAGGTAAAGGACCATTAGGTCCAGTCGTGGCCGACTGGGGTTGTGGCGCTCAACTCGCTTTATTGGCCGAGGGAGCCGGTGTACAGCTTGCGGGTCATGTGGCCAGCATGACTAAGCCGCTTCTGGCAAACCAGAGCAGCGCACGGAAACGCTGTTTACCTTCTTGTCAGAGTGGTACCTATTTATCTGCTTGCACTTTCAGACTGCTAGGTTGGCAGGAGCAGGGACCGAGCAACGGGAGCTCACCCCGTCACGGGGATTTGAACCGCCGACCTTCTGATCGGCAAGTCCTAGGCTCTGTGGTTTAACCCACAGTGCCACCCGTGTCCCAATTCTTCTTGTAGCTTCCCTAATTCTTGATAAAAGCTCATCTCTCACTCTTTCTTCCCTCTCCCCCTGTCCCGCCCAATACATCCACCCCTCATTGTATATTTGCTATTGACCAGGCTCAGTTACCATATAAAGAAAACTCAAAGCCATGCCTGTAACTCGCAACCCTTGCTTGAACAAATGTGTCCAGGTAGCTCAGTTGGTAGAGCACGAGACTCTTAATTTCAGCGTCGTTGGTTCGAGCCACACGTTGGGCCAAAGATTCCTGCAGTGCAGGGGGTTGGGCCAAATGACTGGGGAGGGCGTTTCCTTACAATTCTGACTTTAGAGCGACCTTGGATAGCTGAAAACATTGCTTCAAGTGCAGATCTCTTCGTTTAGACCTGTGGGTCCCCAGATGTTGCTGGACTACAACTCCCATCATTCTTAGCCAGCATGACCAGTGGTCAGGGAAGATGGGAGTTGTAGTCCAACAACATTTGGAGACCCACTGATTGAGAAACACAAGACGCTGATCAAATAACAGCAAAAAGTTAATGCAAAATGGGGACTCCTGTTTTGAGCACGAAGGGGGAAAGCCACCTCCTCCTCGCCCTTCCAAGCCGGAGAATGGGGAGAAATCTCTCCCCCTCTTCTTCCCACAAAGCGCCGCGCTTCCCACGTGCGCCTTCTGCTCATGCGCCCCTGAGCGGGTTAGATCTCGCCCTTTGAGTATCCATTACTCCTCTCTCGTGGGTCGCCGGGGGCCGAAGTTCCCCCCAGGCTCCGCCTCTCTGACTCCCCAGCGCCTCCTCTGGCGTAGCCAGGCTCTGCAGCGGCCCACGTGCGCCCCCGGGGAAGAATGGACGGCGGCTCCGCGTCCCGCCCGCTGCGCGTCCTGGTGGACATGGACGGGGTCCTGGCGGACTTCGAAGGCGCGCTGCTGCGGGGCTTCTCCGCCGCCTTCCCCGGAGAGCCTCGCGTGGAACTGGAGCAGCGAAGGGGCTTCTTGGCGGTGGAGCAATACCGCTCCCTGCGGGAGGATCTGGGGGTGAGCATCGGGAGGGCGGGCGGGGGGGGGGGGCGCCGCTGGACGGCTCCCATGACCCGAGCTGCTCCCGGAAGATGACAGGGGGAAGAGGGAGAAGAGCCCCGGCTCCTTTTTGGAGAGCTCGAGTGCTAAGGCTTGCCCGAGATCCAACGCAGCAGGAAACTTTAGAAAAACCGGCAGGGGCATTGCGGCTCCCTTCTGCCTTTAAAACAGTTGCGACATGGGCAAAAAGTCAACTTTCAGCTGGCAGCAAGGAGGGAAAGCTGGATCTAGTGGATTTTTACCCCTTAAAAGCTCGAGTCAGCAGCCTTGCCGCAAAGAGGAACGCGCGCTCCCCTGCCCACCCCGTCGGTGGCATTTAGTGACGCAGAGCATCAAACTATCTTCAACGCTACAAGTTGATAGCTAAAGTTTCAGAGCTGCCCTCTATTCCTCCACCACACTCCATCTCTCCTCTGCAGGTCTCATGTGTCTTTTAAAAGTTTTGCGGTAGGCATATTTCATTCCACTGGAAAAGCCATACATGGGAATGATTCATTTCTTCAAGTTGAAACATTAAGGCTACAACCTTGCTTTTAAACCCAATTGTGGAGATTCTCTGTATGGTGAAGAATCATGGTGTCACCAATTACAGCAGCAAACATAGCCCAAAATAACAGATGAAGGAAAACGGAGACACAATCATTTGGTAGCATCCAAAGTAGCTTTGAAATGCCGTTTTGTATTTTTTAGCTTTCTTTTAAAAAAAGGGCTCAGTGCAACTTGCATTAACAATTATATATTTTTCTTTCCAGAATCAGCACACTCTCTTTCCACTGCTAAATAGGCTTGGAAAGTGAGAGGCTTTCCCAAAAAAGTTATCTGAAACCAGTCACTTTTCAGCCAAGTTTCTCAGTACAAGAAATATCATTTTAAATAATCGGTTTATATAAACAATTATTCCCCCAACCATGAAAAAATATTGAAATGCGAAATATACCCAGGAACAAGTCTTCACCATGCCAGAAACGTTATCCAATAAAAAGCCTGCAGGAATAAAGCAGTCTTAGGCTGCAATCCAAACCCCCTTTGTGCAGGGTTGGCGAGTTGGATTGGGCAGAGGTGTCTCAGAACACTCCCTTCAACCTGCTAAAAGAGGTGGGGGGCATGTACTGCCGACAGGACCCCCCCCCCCCGCAGCAGCTCATAGAGCTAACCCAGGCTCTGCTGGATCCTAAGCCAGCCCTGCTGCTGTGGCTTGATTTGCCAGCCCCCCATCCCAGCTGGCATGCGTGCAATGGCTGTGGAAGCAGCGGTGGTCCTGCAGCTCAGTTCAACCCCTCTGCTGCTCAGCCAGGGTTTCTACGGCAGCCCCAGTGCCTTGCTCCAGAAGGCACTCCTTGACCACGTACATGGGATACAGTTTTGAAAACTAAAGCAGTTCTTGAGCCCTTCTCGGGGGGAAGGAGAGCCTTCTCCTATTTTCTTCATAGTAGATTGAATATGAAGCAACTAGGTGAGCTCTGTTTAGACTAGAAGTGTAATTCCATGCATCTGGTTTCAGGTGAAGGTAGCCAGTGTGTACGAGTCACCAGGCTTCTTTCTGGGTTTGGATCCCATTCCAGGAGCTATGGAAGCAATGCAGGAGATGATTCAAATGCCAAAGTAAGGCCCATTCGGAACACAGAATGGTTTGCAATTAGCCCCCATGGTTTATTTTCATATAGTGACTAATAAATGCCCATGTCTTTTCAGCACAGAAGTATTTATTTGCACAAGCCCTATCCGGAAATATGAATACTGCGTTCAAGAGAAGGTTGGCAATTGTTTGCTGTCCCCTACACTCTCTCTGTTCTGCTTGCTTACCCTGACTCCAACCTTGTGTTATGCAGAGCCTCCCATCAGATTCCTTATTTTTGCTTCTATGTTCCTCGTCTTCAGTACTAGTGGCTTATGTGCTTCATTGTCGAGGTGAGGCTCTATTCATGTCCCTTCTACACCATTGGGTTACCTGCTCTGATGTAGATCCCCCACCTATGGGAGTATTTCAGAGGCTTTTGAATGGTAACTTGCAGGCACAAGTCAGTTGAACAGTCTATTGCACATTGCACTGGAAAATGAACAAATGTATTATAAAAGTAGGATATGTACCCCCACGAAACACAAGCATATAGTTTTTATAATACAGTGGTACCTTGGTTTACGAACTTAATCCGTTCTGGAAGCCCGTTCTTAAACTCTAGGAAGAAGACACAGTGGGCTTATGTCCGAGTAAATGTGCACATGATTGTGTTGTGAATCTTGTAGGTAACAGGAAACATCTTGCATTTTTCTTGCCCTTTGGCCCAATTTATTTAAATGTTTCCCCCTTTTCTGTGAAAAAAACCCCATGAGAATCTCTGCATTTTGCTGGATGACCAAAATGTACAATGATTGGAATACCTATGTTAACCAGAATTTCTACCCCCTGTGCTATGGGTCTCCAGATGCTTCAGGAAGCCACCAGCTTCTGCTCTACAAGCCCGATTAAAACAGACATCTTCTGCATGTTTACTCAAAAGTACACCCCACTGCATTCATTCCTGAGTATGTGTGTTCAGGATTGCCGCCTAAGCAATTTGTGAAATGAGAAAATGTCTGTCAAAGTTTGTAGAAAACATTTCATACCAGCTTTATAATTTCACGTCTTCTCTGACTCCCCTGTCTAAATAACCGGTCAGATATAGTCGAGTGTTTTGGCTTCTTTGTTTTTTTTGGTAAAAAGGCTGTAATTAAAATTCTTCTGATACTGATCTTTCTTCACCTGATAGTACAGCTGGGTTCAAAAGCACTTGGGTCCCAAATTTGTGGAGCGGATAATTCTGACCAGAGATAAAACAGTTGTGTCTGCTGATCTGCTCTTTGATGACAAGGATGCCATTAAAGGTACGAGAATGTGCAGTGCAGTTTCCAGATCCAAACACTTTACCATTGCTCCAGTGATGAAATGGTCCCTCTTGCAATTTCCCATTCTCATTCTTCTCAGGGGTTGAGCCTAATCCGAGCTGGGAGCACATCTTGTTCTCATGCTGTCATAACAAGCATCTAAAGCTGCAGCCCCCACGAAGAAGACTCGAGTCTTGGACTGATGACTGGAGGGCAATACTGGAGAGCAAGCGCTCCAAGTGATGGCTGAAGAAAGGGGCGTGTACTTCAACAGGCAGTGAAAGTGACCCAAAACACCAGCTGGTCATTAAACCCCACTGGAACGAAGCAAGACACCCACCTAGTGAGCTGGCCTAGACGGAAATATATTTCCTATTTGCAAGAGAATAGTGTTTTGTCCTAATTAAACATCAACAATGTGAGTTATAAAGATGTTAAATCCCTGTGTGGAGTCTTTGTCATACATCTAGATAAATAAAAGTGCAAACGGTCAGTAGCTGTTAGGACACACCTGTTAGGATTCTTGCTCCGTGTTTGCAGTCATGAAGGAGCTAAGTCAGAATGCTCCGAGTGTATTATATGTAATTAAACGTAGATTAGCCAAGATGTTGAGCTTTTGAGTCTGTTATGCAAACTACAAATACTCTGCAGGTTCCGTAAGTGTGCTGATGCTTCCTGGTATCAGTTGCTGTGATGTTCGGGCTGGAGAAAGTTTTTGAAGCGATCGACCGACCAGGAGGGAGAGAACATGCCAATCGGGCATGTGTCTCTACCAGGGTCCTACATGAGAGTAGGACGATCCTAACAACACCTACACAGTGCAGTTTGGAAAGCTCTGATCTAGCTCCCTGCAATGCAAGAAATATGCAGCTGTCCCATAAGGGGATCAAATCTGAAAACTTGGCATTATGAGCACCACACACTAACCAACTGAGCCATTTGCTATTGCTCACCTGTCTTCTGTTCATTCTGCTACTTAAAGAAAAAAAAGCCCAGCTAAAGCAGGATGTGCAACCCATGACTTTCCAAATGTTCCAACGCCCATCATTTCTGACCACACTGGTGAATGGGAATTGGAGTCCCAACTATATTTGGAGGGCAACAGGATTCCCACCTGTATTCTCCTGCTCCAAGGTATATCCACTATGATAGCTATTAGGGTCCTGTTGTTGTTGTTTAGTCGTGTCCGACTCTTTGTGACCCCATGGACCAGAGCACGCCAGGCACTTCTGTCTTCTACTGCCTCCCGCAGTTGAGTCAAATTCATGCTGGTAGCTTCGAGAACACCATCCAACCATCTCGTCCTCTGCCGTCCCCTTCTCCTTGTGCCCTCCATCTTTCCCAACATCAGGGTCTTTTCCAGGGAGTCTTCTCTTCTCATGAGGTGGCCAAAGTATTGGAGCCTCAGCTGCAGGATCTGTCCTTCCAGTGAGCACTTAGAGCTGATTTCCTTAAGAATGGATACGTTTGATCTTCTTGCAGTCCATGGGACTCTCAAGAGTCTCCTCCAGCACCATAATTCAAAAGCATCAATTCTTCAGCGATCAGCCTTCTTTATGGTCCAGCTCTCACTTCCATACATCACTACTGGGAAAACCATTGCTTTTACTATACTATACTATACTATACTATACTATACTATACTATACTATACTATACTATACTATACTATACTAGGGTCCTGTAGCATGATTTAAATCTCCAGATAACAATATTTTATCTATCTGTTCTTTATTCAAATATTTATAAACCACGCTTTCACAGAAAATATAACAAGGCTGTACAAAATACCACCACAACAGTAAAGCCATCAATCAAATCTGGTTGGTTAAAAAATTTCACACTCCAAAAGCATGTCTGAACAATGCAGAGTTTGCAAAGTCAATTGAAAGAAAGCAGTAATGGAACTCTGCCAAGCTTCCTTAAAAAAGAAAGGAAATGTAAAAAATAAAAAAGAGGAAGAAAGTAAAAATGCATTGGGATTTTTTTAGATGTATAACAAAATGCAACAAGACAACTAAGCATAATCGTGGCACATCTCCTGATTCCTGCTGAACTTCTATTGGCAAGGAATTCCACGCTCATTCCAATAGAATGACTGACTTTCATTCCAGTAGAATGAAAGACAAGCTTAAGGGGCAATCTAAACTCCCAACCCTGCTGGCAGAGCTTGGCCAAGCAGTAGACCCCCTACTGCATCAGTAGCATCGCAGCTCACTTTGGCTGCAAAGCGGTGGCAGTAGGGGAGAATAGTCAGGCTTGAACTGGGCCAGATCGCTGCACCATCTCCAGGTCAGTGTAGGAACTGGGCCCAGATTCACCCTGAATGCACTGCATCTTGGCACTAAGACCAGCTTAGGATCTAGCAGATCCTAGGCTGGCTCAACTTTGCCCCTCCTTGCCCTTGCAATGCCCTGTTTTGGGACTTCCTGCTGTCTTCTGCCAGTGAGAAGCCCACCCAGCAGATGGAAGGCTGGCTTACCCAGGAGAGCTAGGCAGCAGGACATCTCGGTGTAATCCAGCCTCCCACCAAAGCATGGTGTAATGTGCCAAAATATTTCAGTAGCCCCTAAAAATGACAGCATCAGATGCATGCCTCGTGGTGCTTAACAGTCTCTTTTTAAAGTGAGATTCCGGGGATGATTTTCCTCACCCGAGGGCTGGCTTTTTCCAACACAAGGGCTGCTGCTTCTTCCATGAAAAGCTTTCCGGCTGCCCTCTGTGCCCGTCAGTCCTTTGGCAGGGGGATCCCTAGGGCGGTGTGTTCGGTCAGGGCCTTGGCCGCCTCTACCTGATGAGGGGTGCAGTAATCTTCAAGGAAGATGGTGGCCAAGTTTCGTAGCCTCCGGTTGGCCGAGAGGGAGAAGCGCAGCATGCATTCCACCACGGGAAGAGCTGTGATCTGTTGGCGAGACTGGGGGGTGGTCAAGTACATTAAAGTAGTGACTGCGGACATCACAGTCTCTTCATTGGTGCTGGAGAGGGAATCGACAACGGCTGCGACACCATCTGCCTCCAAGATATAGTCTTTGTTGATTTTGTCCAGGCAGAGGTTACAAAGGCCACCTAAAGTACGAGAGAATGAGATAGTAAAGATAGGGCCAGCCTTCTCATCTCCTTCACATTTACCGTTGGCAGAGGTATTGAGGCAGCCAGGTTCATCTAAGTCACCCAGACTCACCCTGAACAGCTAAAAGAGGCTTCTGGGAGGCCAGAGGGACATTGCTGGAACAACTCTTGGGGGGCTGGGGCAACTGGCTAAATTTTTTTTAACTGTTCTAATTTTAGTTCCTCAGTTTTTTGTTGGGTTGGTGTTGGTTAAATGTTTAGTTGAGGTTGGTGGTAATTTTAATTTGGGTATAACTGTAAACTGTTTATTATTGTTGTTATTGGTTTCTATTGATTTATTGGTTTGTTTGTTGCTTGTCAGCATATTTTGTTTTTTAATGTTTGGTGTGTTTTTATATATGTTGTAAGCCACCAAGAGTGATTGGGGAAACCCAATCAGATGGGCAGGATATAAATTAATTTTATTATTAAGTCAGGGTTCCCCAAATTTGGGTCTCCAGCTGTTTTTCGGACTACAACTCGAATCATCCCTAGCTAGCACAACCAGTGGTCAGGGATGATGGGAACTGTAGTCCAAAAAACAGCTGGAGACCCAAGTTTGGAAAACCATGATCTAAGTCTTTCACTACGCAGCTTGCGTGCTTGCCTCTGCACTGTCCTGACTTTCCCTTCCTCTTTCCCCAACATCCACAACGAAGGCAACTGGTTACTAGCGGGAGGGGAGATCTCAGTGGGAGTTATAGCCAGGCAGACACAGGTTAAAACTTCTATTATCTATTCAAATTCTGTCATGAGAATTGTAAACATTGCACACATTGGGGGGAAAGGGGGGGTCTGCCACTTACAAAATGTGATTAAGAAGAATTTGGAATCTATTGGCAAAGGACAAGATGCTGAAGGGAAGAGCTAGCAAGAGGCACAGGGCATTATGGGCTGGGAACGATGTAATCTATGTCTTGCAAAGTTGACTGGTGGCAATACTAGTGTATGTTTAACTATTTTCACACTCTGCCACAGGTTCCTCATTAGCTTAACACACAGTTTTTTATGAGAGGGAAAAGAAAGAAAACTAGTGGAACAAGAACCCAGCGGGGTTACACACTAAGCTATCTGAAATAAAAGAACACCACTGGGTTCTTGTTCAACTTACAGAGTTTTTTGTTTTCTTTCTTTCTGCCCATAACAACTCCCTCTGATTGCAATTATCTACCTTGTTTTCATTCTGAAAAAGCCTTCCTGTTTTTTCCCCAACCAAAGCATTCATACTAACTCCCCCCACACAACACTAGAAGGCACTGTGCGCTCCTGTAAGTGCTGCAGCCTCTGCATAAGAGAATGCTCCTTTTTTTCAAAACTTGTCTGCTTCTTGCTCTTATTGGCTCAGCAGTGTCTCACCTGCTCCTTCAACTCCGCATGTCAGACTAAGCAGCCTTTTACAAGAAGTGGGATATCCTGCATGTTAGCAGGTCCTAGGATTCATGGGGGCCAACTGTTCTGCTCATGGCTTCGAGAAATAAAACGGAATCATTTGCTGAAATATTTGGAATGCTGAATTATTAGCATGATGATAATAAAAGTAAACAATTATTTCCACACTGTGTGGGCCGATATATTTAACCTATGGTGTTTTCTTAACAAGTGATACCGTTGTATGGGTATGGAGAACCTACCGTATGTCGCTCCAGATGTTGCTGGACAGCAACGCCCATGTTCCCTGACTATTGAGCATGCTGGCTGGGGGAGCTGGGAGACCAAAAACAACTGGAATGGCACAGTAACTGCTCTTTTCCTAAGTTTACAATGTTAGCTGGCTGCTCTGACTAAATTTATTCTAATTGTGAAGATTTATCTTGCCCCTACAAAGGATACAGATCTTAATAATGATGAAATTCAATATTTATATAGTGCATTGAACACTAAAATGTTTCACACACATTTTCTTAGTAATCCTGCTTTCACACACATTGTAAGAGAGGTCAACATTAAATGGGGGTTTGAGGCTGATGAGAGAGAAAGAGAGAAGTTTACTTAAGGCCACAGGCTGCAATCCAATGCTTGCTTACCCAGAAGGAAGCCCCACTGAACAGTGGGACATAGGTCTGAGCAGATGTATACAGGATTGAACAGTTAGAGATTTAATGGCTGAACCACGAGGCCTTCCCAGCTTACAATCATAACCAGTGCCATAAAGGTAAAGGTAAAAAAACCACTGCCATGTACCAAGACTGACTAACGTGACTATCCCTAAAGTGATGTGGGAGTATAATTTCAAGTGTGGAGGTTGAGAGAAGCTTTTAAAAATTGCTTTAATTCATAGTAAGCATCAAGCTTAAACCCAAGCCTTACCAAGTGCAAATTCCACAAGGGTTTCATTGTCTTCACTGAGCATATCTAGGAACAGGTCCAATACTTTCAGCTGCCGGAGATATTCATAGTTCTTGGGATCATAAGCAAAATTAGCTAGATTGGCCAACACCTGCTCCTTGGCTTCTGAAATAATATAAAACAACTCTTGAGGTAATATTTTTGTTATATAAAATTTGACACAACTTTGTTAATATATTCCGAAACGTTTACTTGAGTTTTTGTGGTTGTTTGATTTTTATGTAATATTGCATGTCATATGCTCTAATGCAAACAAAAATATATACAATGCAACCATGTTAAACAGTTTAAAGATGAAAATGAATAAAAACTGCGTTACCAAAGCAACAACTCTTGAGAGGAGGAAAGAAGCAACTAAGATGGGCAAGGCATACACATAGAACAGAAGCAGATAGTGGCCAATAAATTATACTCACCGGAGCTCTCAGTCACCTGGAATTCAGTGACTAGGGCCTGTAGGTATTCAAGGCGACCCAGACCAAGTAGGTCCTTGTGGTTTTGGGACATGGTGCTAGAAGAAAAGGCAGAGTTTCATTTGAAATAATATTCTGAAGGACGTACTATTACAGGAGTACTGAAAGGTTCTGTGAAAGATTTCTTCTCCTTTTTCAATCCCAATTTCCTTGTCTTTAATGTTTAGCCTCTTTAGACTACATATAATTTCAAGCTAATAATTTCATACGAGCAGTGAATAAACTACAGCTTTATTCTTCAAATGGGGCAGGCATTTTGCTTTTCGTTCAGGAAAAAGCATTTTCTATCTCCCAAATGTGGAAAATCCCACTGCCTCAAAAAAGTACTTCCACATGTCTGTAGAATCAAATCTACTTTTGACCTGAAAACAAACCATGAAGCTAAACTTTCCAGGTTAGATCTTTGCATATAACATTCTCCCTCCAAGCTTCCTACACTGCCGTTTGACAAACTCTCTGTTCATATCCCTTAGTATTTTAAAACACGGATATGGTTGATATGTGCTTGTTCAGGACAACTCTTAGGTTCTCAGTGAGGCAGGAAACCATTTGACATAAAACATTTTCTAATCATGACTAGACTCCTCACCTTTGTGTACTCAGAATTACAGCAAAAAATATTGCCAATTTCTCCAATAGCCTTTAAAAAAACACCCACTACTTCCTCTTTTAAATATTAACTAAACAAGGAACTAGAAGACACAGGGCATACAAAAATTCAATCGATGCCCCACCAACTAGTATTCCTACTCTCCAGTTCCTCCACATAACTATGGAAAAGCTCCCAGTAAAATAAATGAGCCTGTGTGACTATAACCTACCACTCCACCAGGGTAACACTTTGCGACTTGTGTAGATGTGTCCTTAAAACATCACTTCTCCAGTATTTACCCGTGTATGATCTAAGGTAAAAGGTAAAGAACCCCTGGATGGTTAAGTCCAGTCCAAAGCGACTATGGGGTTGCGGTGCTCATCTCACTTTCAGGCCAAGGGAGTTGGTGTTTGTCCACATACAGCTTCCCAGGTCGTAGCCAGCATGACTAAACCACTTCTGGCACAATGGGACACAGTGATGGAAGCCAGAGCGCACGGAAATGTAGTTTACCTTTCTGCCACAGCGGTACCTATTCATCTACTTGCACTGGTGTGCTTTTGAACTGCTAGGTTGACAGGAGCTGGGACAGAGCAATGGGAGCTCATCCCGTTGTAGGGATTCGAACCACCAACCTTCTGATTGGCAAGTCTAAGCGGCTCAGTGGCTTAGACCACAGCGTCACCCGTGTGTATGATCTAATGGTCCCATGAAACAACTGCCACTCCCCTCTCCTTTGGGGTGTCCACCCCACCATGGGAAAACATGTCATATGATGGATCAGGTTTCCCATATTTATTCTGGAAGACTTTCTGATCCCTGGAAGGCTGCCCTGACCAGAACATGGCTGAAAAAGACCTAGGTTAACATATTATTATTGTTGCTACTAGTAGTGGTGGTAGTAGTCGTCTATACAGTGGTATCTCGGGTTAAATACTTAATTCGTTCCGGAGGTCTGTCTTTAACCTGAAACTGTTCTTAACCTGAGGTACCACTTTAGCTAATGGGGCCTCCCGCTGCCGCCGCACCGCCGGAGCACAATTTCTGTTCTCATCCTGAAGCAAAGTTCTTAACCCGAGGTACTATTTCTGGGTTAGTGGAGTCTGTAACCTGAAGCGTCTATAACCCGAGGTACCACTGTATTTTCTTATACTGTACTCCGTCTTTCCCCGTTAGGGACTCCAGGCGGCTTACAGGTAAACCGAGGTCTAGGATAGGATATTGCCATAGGAATCTAACCCTGGGTATTTCCGTTCGTTTCCCCGCCCACTTCGTTACCTGCTGCCCTTGGATGGCTCCTTCCCTTGCCCGCACCGGCCTCGCTTTATCGCCCAGCCGGTTGGAGGCACAGCAAAACCTCGCACGGAACTTCCGGACGAGACACGCCGGCACGCACGGAAAAAAACTCCAGAAACGCGCAGGAAACCGGATGTTGCGTTGAAGAACGGGCAGAAGAGTTACACTAAGGGCAGCACCCTAGCGGGGAACAAGTACCCTTTAGAGGTGGGAGGGTCCGCTCTACCGCTCCGCCGCCGAGTCCCTTCCAGCCATGGCGGGCTTCTCCGCGAAGAAACGTCTGTCCAAGCCCTTGTTGTTTGGGGGCATCTTCTGTGCCTTGGCGACCGCCTTCGTGTACAGGTGCCGTGAGAGGGCCTGGGCAGGAGTCCAAAGGGGGGAGGAGCTCAAGGAGCCTGGCAGGGGTTGGTGTTGAGGTCGGAAACAAAGTGCACGCACAGTCCAGCAAGCTTCTCCAGCTCCCTGACCTTTCAGCTTAAGGCTTTGGCCCTCGGCTCACTTTCTTGGGAGTGATCCCCGCCGAACTTTTGCATCATAAGCACACAGAGGATTGCACCGTGAAAAAGTCCAGGGCAGTCCTCTTGCAAGATCCCATTTTTGTGGACTTCACAAAGGAGACCCCCCCCCCCAGTATAGCTGTGGCGCCTTTAAAAGCTAGCGGATCTGCTGCGATACAAACTTTTGCTGGGTTGGGTTTTCCTTCGGTTAGGAAGGTTTGTGCCACATGCAATCTGTTTGGTCTCTCGAGTCTTGCAAGTCGTTGTGTTTTTGCAGAAACAGGCTTGCAAACCCGTTGCAGCCCTGCTGAGGAGTAAGCCCCATTGTTCTGTGGGGCTTTCTGCTGGGTAAACGTGCATAAGACTGTCTGGAGTTTTTCCCAAGGCTCCCACCACACGCAGATTCATAGCTCTTTATTAACTGTCAATCAGTCTAGTGGCCGTAGGAAGTTTTATTACTCTCTTTCCCAAGAACTTTTCGGTGTGTGGCCCTTTGCTAGGTAGAACTCGTCCTATGTTTTAGAACCTCCCCAACCAGACAAGGAATGGGTTGTGTGTACTAACATGCAACGGTGGGTGGCAGGATAGAGCTTTGTTGAGGGACGCCTGATAAGCAAAGGTCTGGAGTTGGGCTGCCTGGCTTGATTAACTCTCTTTTTGCCTCTGTTTACTGCAGACATCGTTTTTTCCCAGAGGTAGAGGAGATCCGTGCCCGGGAGTATGAGTACTATGAAAAGAAACGCCTGGAGGTGCTGCAGAGGCGTCAGCAGCAACTGGCTGAGCTGGCGCAGAAGAAAACAGCCCCGTAGCTGGCCTTTTACTGCTGAGGAAAGACAGAGACCTGACTAAATGGACTAGATGACTATGCTCCCATGCCATTGGTTCTTACAGGCGTGTTTGGGCTTGGACTACTCAGTGGGGTTTGAGCAAGTCATATCTTAATTAACTTGAGAGTTCTTGGGAGAGAGCATGTAATGTCCATAAGAATAAGGATTTGAGTCTGAGGGAATCTAAGATTACGTATTGGTTAAGTTAAGTTAAGATTACGTATTGGTTAAGTTACGTATTGACAGTTAAGTCCAGTCGTAAAATATATCCCTGCTTTCAGACAATATTTCAGAGATGAACAATATTCTTGCTTCCTATGCAGAAACTCCTAGGCCACTGTTCAGACAAATGAATGTCTATTTCTGGCGTGTGTCTGCTTAATCACTGAATGAAGCACAATTGTTTATTTTGAAACATGAATGAATTCCTGCAGTTGGATCATAGCTGTAAAAGTGATTGTGAACTAAAATGATGCGCTGATGCAAATATATTACCCAAATTCTTTGTAATTGTTTAGTGTGAAGTTTTGAATCAATGCTACATATAGCTATACTTGGTTCTGCTGACTTCAAGGTAGCTTACTTCTAGGTAACTGGGTATAAATTTGCAGCCTAAGCAGTCCACTGAGACAGCCAGTAATTTCTTAGTGCCCTGCAAGGTGGGTGGGATTTGAGAACTGCTGTCCTCAAATTTCCATTTCAAAAACTTGGACAATAAATTGTAGGAACAATTGTGTCTCCCTGCAAGCACCTGTAATGATTGTAGCCACTGTCTTCCCAGTACAAGTTAACGGAGCAACAGTCCCTTACCTTGGTTGATTTGCTTGTGTGGAACAAGGAAGAGAATTTGAGCCAGTCAGCCCAGTCCAAAGAGTGTCACCCTTGATGTTCCTTTTAATTATCTAAGAATCTCACCTGTTTGCTTGTAGGCTGACAAAATTTAAGATGTGAAGTACTCAAGAGGCAGTGGGGGATATGATAATAAGTTTTTCGGGGAATCTGTATAATAATGAAATGTTCTGCCATTATCAAGAGTATTAAAATTAAGTTCACAATCTTCCCCTCCACTCTAGGCACTGCATGTATATATTTTTATTTAAGGGAGATGGTTTACAGTGACACAGAATCAGTTTGAGAAATTGATCTTGGAGCTGCAAAAACAGTATGTGGTTGGGGGGGGGGTATTTATTAAGCCACAAGACCCAGGAATGGGATCTTAAGCCACAAGACCCAGGAATGAGATCCTTCCTGTGGGAAAGTGTGAAGGATGAGGTAAGGAATTAAGTCACGTGAACCAGAGAGGGAACAGTGGTCCAGTTATGAAGAGGGTAAACAGCCATCTCTTTTCTGGAAGGTGAACAAAGAAGCAATGAGCGGGAGTGGGTAACCTTTGACTTTCCAGGTGTTGCTGAACTACAACTCCTTGTCAGCTCAAGCAAGCGTGGCCAAAGATCAGCAACATCTGAAGAGCCCAAAGTTCCCCACACCTGAGCAAGAGGCTATGGTCACTAGAATCTAAGCCAGCCTTTCTTAACCTTGAGTCCCCAAATATTTGACCACAACTATCATTCCTAGACAGCATGACCAGTGTTCAGGGATGATGGAATTGTAGAACTGAAGGTACCACCAGTGTCTATAGTCCAGCCTCTTGCAGTGCAGGAATATTTTGCCCCATGTGGGACTCAAACCCACGACCCTGAGATTAAAAGATATAATAATATAATAATTTATTATTTCTACCCCGCCCCACTGGCTGGGTTTCATGCTCTACCTACTGAGCTATCTAGCAGTGAAGTTGCAGTTCAAGAACACTTGGAGACCCGAGGCTGAGAAAGACCTGCCTAAGCACTTAGCCCTGCTCGGCATAGTTCATAGCTTCTCTGAGTTCTTCAAGCCCCTTCGCCACGGCAAGGCAGTGATCCATGAAGGATCTTGCCAACAAAGGTCCGTATAGTAAAAGCTATGGTTTTCCCAGTAGTGATGTATGGAAGTGAATGCTGGACCATAAAGGCGGCTGATCGCCGAAGAATTGATGCTTTTGAATTATGGTGCTGGAGGAGACTCTTGAGAGTCCCATGGACTGCAAGAAGATCAAACGTATCCATTCTTAGGGAAATCAGCCCTGAGTGCTCACTGGAAGGACAGATCCTGCAGCTGAGGCTCCAATACTTTGGCCACCTCATGAGAAGAGAAGACTCCCTGGAAAAGACCCTGATGTTGGGAAAGATGGAGGGCACAAGGAGAAGGGGACGACAGAGGACGAGATGGTTGGATAGTGTCTTCGAAGCTACCAGCATGAGTCTGACCAAACTGCGGGAGGCAGTGGAAGACAGGAGTGCCTGGTGTGCTCTGGTCCATGGGGTCACAAAGAGTCGGACACGACTAAACAACAACAACAACAAAGCACTTAGCCAGGAGTAGGTTCCTGTTGAGTAGGTTCCTACTTGTGACCTACTAATTGGTAGCGTGGTGGGGTGGAACAGGAAATGGGCATATTTTGGAGAGCTTCTTAGAAGAGGCGGGAGGAGGGAGTAGTCTTTTGTACTGCTCTCAGAGCAAGTTGGGTGAGGAATAGGTTTTTGTGAATTCCGGTTTCTTGGGCAACTAGTTGTAGACGAGGAAGAAAGTCCTCCTATGGGTGTGTTTCAGAGCAACCCCACCTTTTCTGCACAGGGGTGACACATAAGGTTCCTTTTTATTTTAACATCAGTGAAACTTCTAATATTTCTTAAGAAGTAATGGAACTTTAATTTAGAAACACAGGCAGCTGCCTTACAGAGGCAACCCATTGATCCATTAGCACAGTATCATCTACACTGACATAATCCCTAGGTAGTTTAAAAATTGATATTTTTCTGTCTCGGTTCTATGCTATTTGAGAAACACGTCTTCTCTAGAAAATAGTCTGCCTATAATGCTTTTTTGGGGGGTGGGGAGGGGAATAGTAAGCATGAAAGAAGGTCATGGAGAATGGGAGTGTCTTTTTATTGGCTGGTTTCTCCAGATTAGCTAGCTTTCAATGTTGTATAATAAAACTAGCTGTGTTTGTGTTCCCTGGCTTCTGAATTTAATTAAAACTTAATTCCTCTGACTTCCTACCCAGAAAGTCTTGAAGAAGCCAGTTCTGTTCCATGACTTAGTGACTTGCCTTTCACGATGCAACAGGGATAAATCTAAGGAAAGAAATCTTTGTGACTTATTACCTTTGCCAGACATTTTATTTAAAACCTTAGATGTCCAGCACTATACTTGTGCTCCTGCAATAGAGAAATTACTGGTTTTAAACAATCTGTAGGAGCATAGCTGTTGTACTGTAATTTGTCACTTAGGGGGAAAAAATCAATCATGTTGAGAGCCAAAGATATGTGGTGGTAGTAGTGATGCAGGGGGGAAGAATATAATGTGAGGTGGAAGGGGCGCGTCGTAAGTGAATTTGAAACCACAATACCCCCCACCATTAATGCAACCAGTATTTTAATGTTACTTTCAGTGCAATCCTAGGCATGCCTACCCAGAAGTAAATTCCATTGAACTCAGTGTTTCTTACTTCCAGGTTAAGTGCATAAAGGGCTGCAGTCTCAAGTTATTAAATACTAAATTGCTGTGTTTCCACCAATTTTGTTATGCAGCCAGGAATGTTAATACTCCTCTTGCCAACTAGGAAACTCATGCAGCCGTTGCCAGCAGGAGCAAAATGACAGCTGTAATTGACAAGAAGGAAACTTATAGAGCTCCTCTAGAATCAACATTGAATTTAGTTCAAGAGGCTCCAGAAACAGTCCTACCCTTGTTCCTCCTCCACCAACATTACGGCTACCAATATCAGTTGCTATGTGAAACTTTATTAACAGTTTCCCCTTAATCCAGAGGAAAATGATATGGAGAAATTACAGGGAATCCAAAATAGTAAGTTTAAAATTTTTATTGAGAATTCATGAACAAAAAAATGCCTTAAACAAAACAGGTCTGTCTTCCTAGCTTCTTTATTCAGACATGGATAGAAAAAGCTAATATTTGGTCCCTTCTTAAATGGTGTATTCTGAAAGAAGAAAAAGCATTCCACAATTCCTGAAGGAAGCACAAAAGTCGGTGTGCATTACAATTCAACGTCCTTAAGTCTGCCTATTTGCTGTAATGTTTTCAGCTTTACAAAAGTTACCAAGTGCATTTGGATCAATACATTATTATTTTTTAAAGAAGACTACACGTATATATCCAAGCAATAATGCAGCAATCTTGTTCAAGAGCATATTGTAACAAACTGGCCACAGTCCTGAGATCAAGAAATTGCAAAGAAATCGCTTTACAACAGTGGCCTAAATTGATGCCAATCTTCTAGTCCAACTGTCAACTTCTTTAGGACTGGGATGGGGAAGCTGTAGTCCTCCAGAGATTGTTGGACAACTATTAACACCCATCTTCCCTGATCTTTGACTATGCCATTGGGACAAGTGGGACTTTGCATCCAACAGCACCTGAAAGGCCACAGATCTGCCTTCTCTGATTGAGGTCTTAATAAAAAGTGTATATTACTTAAACACCACTGCAGCATCGGGGGGTGGGAGTGGAATTAAATGATACTGAGCAATTTGCACCCAATTAATGATATTTTTTTATTTGAGGAAACTCCCCCCATGTTGGATACTTTGGAGATCTAGCTGCCTATATTCTATTTCTGAACCTGTTTTCACCAGTGTAGAGAGGAGTAGGATTGAGAATATGCTGCCTGTCTGTCTGTCTGTCTGTCTGTCTGTCTCTCTCTCTGTGTGTGTGTTTTCCTTACAGTGCTTTTAAGGAGCCCAGTCTATCTAGAGATGCTTAGTGAAAGCTGCTAACCCACAAGGGATAAATTGGGCTAAACGAAACACACACCTAGGGAAGCAACATAAGAAGAGACCAAGAGGATTATGCAAAGGTCCATCTAATTTTACAACATCAGCCAGCCAGATGACTTTGAGACATTTAAAAGTAGGACATAAAGGCAGTAACTCTCCACTACTGGGATGTATCCTACCTGTAGACTAAGGGCACTTCCAAACAATCTATTTATTGAGCATTTATCCCAGCTTGTTTGCAGGAAGATTAGATGACACTGGCGACTTAATGAGCATACCTTCTGGTTTGTTTGCTCGGATTTCCCAGTGTGTTTTATTTTCCTTATCATGAAATAACCCATCTTTGGAGGAAGCAGTTCTGTAGTGCAAGACTGCCCAGTCAGCTATAATTGTGCAACCTGAAATTGCAAGTATGTGGTTGAATCCCATCTGAAAACAGCAACAGTCTGGAAGTGTCCTAGGAAGCCCCACTTCAATCTTAGCAGTATCCTTTGTGAATTTGTCTGACACACCTTTAAAAAACTACCTAAGCTAGCAGCTGAAACTTGCACCAGATTGGCTTGTAAAACACATTTTTGCATGTCCCATGTCAGTCCTGAACATGGTATGGATATGCACACTCTATTTTTAAATACTTCTCTTCTACTTTATACCTGGTATATTTGGTCAGGAATATTTATTTAAAACTAGTGTGAAAGGCTGCCATGTATGATAATGCCCAAAATCCAATTAAAACATAGAGGTTTGGCTTTCTATAGAACAGGAGTATTCAGAGCTATGTTTGTGTGCATGTCAGCTGAATTTATACTTTGGTCATATGCTTGTCAGACACGGCAAATCCTTTCACCCCACAAAAGACCAGAATCACAACCTAACCACTAAGGTTGTGTTTTATATCTAGCCACCTGGAATCAGTGGGGCACTGTGGCTTCCTAGCTAGTTTGTGCACAAGCACCATGCAGAGCCCATCTGCAAGGACTCAAATACACCTCCACCTTGCTCCTTTGCCCTAAATCAGCAGAGGAAATTGAAGACTGTCAGCTTTTTAAACTCCTCTAGTGGCTTCTAGGCATGTCTGCCTTCCGCATGATGCTTCTGGACTGCAACCCCCATCTGGCCTTGCCAGCGTGGTCAATGGTCAGGGATGGTGGGGGCTGTAGTCCAAGAACATCTGGAGGTCCACAGATTCCCCACTCGTTGCAGATAGCATGGGAGTGGACTCGATTCAAAGCCCGTCTGAAGAGAAGCTCCTCTGTAAGGAGAACAGCTCTCACTCATGTTACTGAAGCTTGTGCAGGAGAAATGAATTGAACTCCATGTTACTTGGCTGGAGACAGGGAATACCCACTTGGATTCCCTCTTTCAGTGCACCATTGTAGTTCAGTCCTGCATGAACATTTCCTTGGTTTGTTCCTTGTCGTTTGAATAGATTAATATAGACGTGTCAGGCCGGAACCCTACAACTGTACAACTGCTTGCATATTCTTAAAGCTTTCAGGTTTTGAAAGTGCTGGAGTTCATCGACGACAAAGCCCTGCCATTCCAAGCCGTATCTGGCTCACACCCTCCACAAAGTTAGTGTTTAGAAAGAAATACCAGAATCGGAAGAACAATGTGAGCTGGGGAGCTGGAACTACGAAAAGCAAGCAAGTATATCAGAATTAAAACACAGTTGTGTTCCAGGTCAAACATGGCTGTTTTAACAAGCCTAGGCCCAATGGCTCAAACACAGAAGATTTGGCAAAGTTAGCTGCAATTTCCCCAGCCAACTCAGTAAGCATCCTGGGTCATTTTCAAGGCTTGTCTTAACACAAAGTAACATGAAGCTATTGTTTTAAGAAGAAGATTCCAGACTGGAGTGCCATTTTCCTAATTATATTTCTCTGCATATCCTTAAAAAACTGAGACCTTCAGTCCAAAGCAGAGATGGTCTTGATCTGACCTGCTGTTTTAGGCATGCAGCAAAGGGTAGTACTTGCCATTCTTCATGTTTCCTTACACCAACATACATCTGCATAGATGTCAGTTTGCCAACATGTAACATATTACCCTTATTATAGCTTATACACCCATTCTGAGTTGGCTCTATAAGACACTGGAAGCCTACAATGGTGAGGAATGCCCACTGGAGATAAAACTTAAAATGCCATTGTACTTGCATTTGTTGTTCCTTGTGGAGGTGGACAGAATAGCCACCTCTTTTAATTAGCATCACCTTTTCTTTACTGCAGCATATATTTCAAAGGAGAATGCAAAGGATTTCAATACACTATTGGCAAGAATATATAGGCACTTTGGAGCTCTCCAGCTTCAAGATATGAGCATCTGTTATCCCCCCCCCAAATAACCTCAAAATGCAGAAATGATTCACTTTGCTTAGTTGCACATACAACGCTACTCATCTGCAATCTGGCTGCTGTAATGGAGATAAGTAATATGGTCAAAAAGCAACTGCTCTGAGATTATGCAGCAGGAAAGAAAGCCTTCATGTTAACATTCAAGGAATTCAGCAGTAAAACTCCCTAATTAATAACTTTTCTCTTGGACTAGGAAAGAATCAGCCAATTAGTAAATGGACATGTCCGGAAACAAGTCCCGCATAACTATTACTTGCCCTTCTCTACAGGTTCTATTGTCATTCATATAACCCAGTGGGTGAAGAAATCCTTCCAGCTTGAAAAACTGGAATGTATAAAGAAAACCTGGTGATAAAAATGATTAAGCTTCAAGTAATAATACAGATGTTGCCACAGGGCAATGTCCCTCTTTGGCCCCATGGCTTACACCGTGTATGTTTTGTTTAAAGTGCTCTTTAGATTTCTGGATAGCTTTGAGTTCATATCCTCTGACCTAGATCCTTCATATGAGCCCAGCACAGCTGAGTAGGAGGTCACAGTAGGGAGGACGGGAGAACCAGAAAAATGAGGCACTTGTTTTCCCCCCTTCTGCTTCCAGATGTTTTTCATTTGTGAGAAATCCAATGTCCCTCCAGCTCATCTGGACTCAGATGCTTGTTATATAGATGACTGCAGGAGGATCATTTCTCTTTGGCCCCTGTTCTGTTGGCACTTCCATGTATTTTCCCCTGGAGGGGACCTCTGGGGATAGCAGCTTATGGGTCTCTTTCAGTTTGTTCTTTGCTTTCATAGTGCAGAAGCTAAGACCCATGAAGAGAGCAGACGTTACCATGAAGAAGGTGGAAGCATAGAAGACGTAACTATAGTGGCCCGTGATATCCACAAGAAGACCTGGAACAGAAAAAAGTTCAAATCTCAATGGCATACAGAAGTGCAACCTTCCACTTTTTAATAGGATTCCATTCTCCTCCAAAACGCTCACAACCACATACAGTGAGGGGGGGGGGTATTTGATTCCCTGCTAAATTTGCCCTCTGGCGAAGAAATGACCAGCCCATAATTGTAATGGTGGGTTTATTGTAGCTGTGAGAGACAGAATAACAACAGGAGAAAACCCCAGAAACCCAGAAGACAAAAGTCAGAGATTGATGTGCATTATAGTGAGTGAAATAAGTATTTGATCCCCTATCAACCAGCCAGATGTCAGGCTACCTGGTATCTTCACTGTATGTAACAAGCTGAGATTAGAAGCACCTGCTGTAAGGTAGAGGTATTACCGCATTTTTCGCCCTATAGGACGCACTTTTTCCCCTCCAAAAATGAAGGGGAAATGTGTGTGCGTCCTATGGGGTGAATGCAGGCTTTCACTGAAGCCTGGAGAGCGTGAGGGGTCGGTGCGCACCGACCCCTCTGCTCTCCAGGCTTCGCAGACCTCTCCGCAAGCAGCGGGAGCGCTCCCGCTGCTTGCGGAGAGTTGCCTGCATGCTGAAGCCTGCGCACGCTGAGCTCAGCGCGTCCAGGCTTCGCGGACCTCTCAGCAAGCAGCGGGAGCCAGCGCTGGGCTCCCACGGCTTGCAGAGAGCTGCCTGTTTGGGGGCTGGGGTCGGGGGAAGCTCAGGCTTCCCCCGCCCCAGCCCCGCGCCTGGGGGAAAAATAATTTCCCCCCCTTTATTTCCCCCCAAAAAAACTAGGTACGCCTTATGGGACGGTGCGTCCTATAGGGCAAAAAATACGGTACCTGTAATCCCAGCTCGTTACAGTACCTGTACAAAAGACACCTGTCAACAGAAGCAATCAATCCAGCAGATTCCAAACTAGCCACCATGACCAAGACCAAAGAGCTGTCCAAGGATGTCAGGGACAAAAAAAATACTTTCCCCCCTCACTGTACAGATGACCTCATCCAGCAGCAAATGCAGCTGCCTCTGGTCTCCCCACCCGAAAGGTATTTCTACACTATAAACATGATCCCAATTTAACTATCTTTGCTTCCCCACCCACCACAATATATATTTATGAATTGTGGTTTGGCGATTCTGCTGAGATCTGTTCCAAATCTTAATGCCCCATTCCCACAAGCACTAGTTTCCAGGATCCCTAGGGCAAGGGAATATAAGTCGGTGGTGAAGATAGGACCAAACTGTTTTTGGTCCTAGTATCTGTTCTTTGCCACCATGGTGTTGGTAGCAACCAACCACTGCCTCATCACTTTCTCATAACCCAATAGGTGATTCCTTGTTTGCTTCTTTCCAAGAGACACTTGGAGGCTGGCAAGGAGAGAACATTCTGTAAGTGCCTCCTCACCCCCCCCACCCCCATTGTGGAATGCTTTCTCCAGAGAGGCATGCCTAGCAAGGTCTTTATCATCATTTCTGTAAGACATTTGCATTCTCCTAGATATTTAGATGGCAGTAATGGTCAGGGTTTGGTTGTCTACAGTTGTTCTTCATTCTTGTGAGTGAGATGGTTATTTTATGTTGTTAGGTGCTGACCTTTAAAGCCCTAAACGGCCTCGGCCCAGTATACCTGAAGGAGTGTCTCCACCCCGATCATTCTGCCTGGACACTGAGGTCCAGATCTGAGACCTTCTGGCGGTTCCCTCACTGCAAGAAGTGAGGTTACAGGGAACCAGGCAAAGGGCCTTCTTGGTAGTGGTGCCCGCCCTGTGGAATGCCCTCCCATCAGATGTCAATGAAATAAACAACTATCTGACTTTTAGAAGAAAACTGAAAGCAGCCCTGTTTAGGGAAGTTTTAAATGTTTGATCTTTTATTGTGTTGGGTATAAATAATAAATAATAAATTGTTGTTGTTCTGAATTCTGCACCAGTAGCTCTTTTCAGGCATTTTGCTTAAACATAAAACTCAAGATGCTGAGTGGGGAGGCAAGTGTGTTAAGTTCTGCCTCCTTCCTACATCACCATCACATTCCACAAGTTGGAAGGTGAACTTCTGAAGCAGGGAATCTCCTGTATTCATGGAGGCTCCTTGCATGTACCGTATTTTTCGCCCCATAGGACGCACCGGCCCATAGGACGCACCTAGTTTTTTTGGGGGGAAATAAAGGGGAAAAAATTTATTTCCCCCCCAGGCACGGGGCTGGGGCGGGGGATGCCCGAGCTTCCCCCGACCCCAGAACAGGCTGCTATCCGCAAGCCTAGGGAGCCCGGTGGGAAGTCGCGCCGGTCTCCCCAGGCTTGCGGATATCTGTCCCCCGAGCTTGTGGGGCTGGCAGTGGGGAGAAGCGCACTTCTCCCCAGTGCCAGCCTCCAAACCAGGTCAGGGAATAGCGGGATGGCGGCGCTCTGCCTCCCTGCTGTCCCCCGAGCTTGTGGGGCTGCCCGATATCTGCATGATATCTGCTGTGCAGCGCGCCCCAGGCTTTGGGATGCAGGCTACTATCCACAAGCCTTGGGAGCCCGACGGGAACTCCCACGGCTTGTGGATAGCTTCCTGAAGCCTGCATTCGCCCATAGGATGCACACACATTTCGCCTTCATTTTTGGAGGGGAAAAAGTGCGTCCTATAGGGCGAAAAATATGGTAATAGAAAACCCTGGGCAGTCAACCAATTTGATATTTCCTTCCTGTGGCCTTTGGTCTATTTTTGTAAAGCCTAGTAAAACTGCTGCATCATAGTTTGCTCATCAAAGAATTATCTCTATTTGACGTCTTTTTAAAAATGCATTGAATTTCACATGTTTGCTTGCTCCATAGAGCCTTGAAACTCTGGCTCTGAAAGGTCACCAGATAATCGAAAACAGCCATCTGGCTTCTCAAACCGCATGGCAACAGGCAAGAATAGCCAGAGTGTCTGATGGCTGATTCATACTATGAGCCAATTGTGTTGGATGTGTGTACCCAAACATTTGTTGCAGTGAATAGCACACAAATTGTAAGAATAGGAGAAACACACTAAGCAACAACGGGGAGGGTGTGTGGAAATATCCACAGGGGTTCTTTTGTTTTAGGATGGAACTGGCCTGAACTTTTTCAGCTCTTCCTCAAGGACGTTAAAATACAAAGGTAAACATGTAGGGTTGAATCCAAACTTCCCATGAGCTGAGTTTTCTCACAGAAAGAGCACTCCCAGCACCCACCTACAGAAAAGTGGGGGAAAGGTTATTTTTGCTGATTCTTTGAGCAACTCTTCACAATCTGGAGCAACCTTCCCAAACTTCCAGATATTTTGGATCACAACACCCACCAGCCCTTACAATTAGCCATGCTGGCTGGCAGGGCTGATGGGAGTTTTAGTGCAAAACAACTGGAGGATACCAGGTTAGGGAAAGGCTGATCAAAAGAAGGGATAGCCAACATGGAGTGTCTAAAGCAACCACTGTGCCTCAGTGCTTGCCATTTCAAGGCTGTAGTAGTTTTACCTGCAGGGAAGTCTATGACCCCTGCCAAATTCTGCTGAAGTTCTTGCACTTGCGGAATACCCAATGTCTCAGGCCCTGCCCACATCTTACCTGCAAGAGGGGGTCCAATGAGAATAGTGACACTCTCCAAGATGGTGAAGAGACCCAAGGCACTGGAGAACCTGTCCATCTCTACCACATCCATTAACACCTGGAAGAGCAGAGCACCGATGACACTCATGGAGACACTGTAGACCAAGCAGTAGAAGACAAGGACGGTGTAGTCAGCTGAGATTGCGCAGATGAGGTTGCTCAGGCCGTTGAGGAGGACAGCCAGGCTAAAGAGGTAGATCCTCCGGCCAGTGAAGACGTTGAGGCCTGAGAGCAGGCCCGCCATGGGCCGCATGAATATGTTGATGAACCCAATGATGGAGATGAGCAGGGCTGCCTTGCGCTCCGGCACTCCATTGAAGATGGCATAAGGCACCAGGTAGATGAGGGGCAGCACGAAACCCATCACCATCCAAGACACGCCAATGGTGTAGATCTGATAGCCTTTGTTCTTGCAGAAGATGTCAAAAGCCAGGTACTTCTGTAGGGTCTGGATGCAAGCAGCACACCTGGGCCGAGGCAGTTCCTTTTCATGATGCACAGTGTTTCCATTAGACAAATAGGCCCCTTCAGGTGGCTGTTCAGGGTAGGGCTTTGGTGATGGGGCAGGCAGCTGGACTGGCACCACCGGCCTCATCACAGCCCCACAAACGCAGCAGTTCAGCAGCACCCCGCCAAAGATGAGGAAAGTGTTTCTCCAGCCCATCTCGTCAAGCATGTACTGGGAGAACAGTGGCCAGAGCGTGAGGCCAATGGAGACACCTGTGGAGGCCAGAGCGTTGGCCAGGGCTCGACGGCGTATGAAGTAGTAGCCAAGCACAGTGACTCCAGCCTGGAAGCTGAAACATGACCCCAAGCCTTTAAAGAAAGAAGAGATTCAAGAATGTGAATTTGGAATGTTGGAGTTTTAGATATATTGTGTGTTTATCAAGCACTTTTAAGGTGTTCAGAACACATGACATGAATTAGTTCAGTGGCCCTCTAAGGCCAGGGCAACCAGTCTAAGGAGGATGGAGGCAAAACAGTCTCCCTGCCCCAGTTTTCAGACCACATGAGATCTTTATTCAAGAGCAGCTATATTTTACAGCACCTCAAGCGTTGTACACAAGCAAAAGTATAACAACAATAGTAATGTATATGGTCAAGAACTCTCCTATTTATGAATGTACTTAAAGGTTAGCAAAAAAGAAAAGAAAAAGTATTTGCACTTTTCTATGCTTGGACAAAAACAGAAAAGAGAAAAAGCAAGTCGCATTGCCCACTAGACAAAAATCTTATGAAATAGGAGGTCTTATATTTCCAAATATGATACCATTATTTTCAATCTACAGAGGAACCTTGGTTTTCAAGCGTCTCGAAAGCCAAATAATTGAGAACCCGAATGCCAAGAACCTAGAATAATTACTTCCGTTTTAATGGGGGTGTTAAAGCTCTTAAGTAATTACGTTCGAAAACCAAGGTTCCACATTATATTGAAAAGTACTATTAAATGGTATGATAAACTAAACCATCCTCAAGGACAGTTCATTGAGCAGAGCTGTGTTGAAATCCAATTATAATATGATGGGCTTATAAGAAAAATTATGTACAACAGACACTAACTGCTTTACCAGGAGGCGTCTGCATATGGAGGAGGAGGGGAGGAAATTTTTGATTATTCCCTATCCTTCAAGCAATGCCCACCTCCCCAAAATAAATCTGTTGTGGAGGGTCCCCCAAATGGCAAGAATCACCTCTCCTTCTCTTCCGCGAATGTATACCTCCACTGGCACACTGCACTCCTTCCCCAATCCTGTTGTTATGGTGCTACCCAGGGCTAAGCCATGGTTTGGCCTCACATTATATATACCGTATTTTTTGCTCTATAGGACGCACTTTTTCCCCTCCAAAAATGAAGGGGGAAAGTGTGTGCGTCCTATGGAGAGAATGCAGGCTTCAGGCAGCTATCCGCAAGCCTTCAGAGCTCGGCGGGAGTTCCCACCGGGCTCCGAAGGCTTGCGGATAGCAGTCTGTTCTGGATGCTGGGGTCGGGGGAAGCTCGGGCTTCCCTTGTCCCCAGCCCCGCAAGCTCCGGGAGCGGCGGCGAGGTTGCGTGCAATCTCGCCGCCTCTTCTGGACCTGTTTTGGGGGCTGGGGTCGGGGGAAGCTCGGGCTTCCCCCGCCCCATCCCTGTGGCTAAAAACGAAGCCGTGCACAACCTCTCCCGGCTGGAGATGGTGCGCGTGGCTAAAGAGGAAGCCAAGACAGCCAGCGGGATGGATCCCGCTCGCTGTCTTGGATTCTTTGCTCTTTGGGTTTTGGGGGGGAAAATAAATTTCCCCCCTTTATTTCCCCCCCTAAAAACTAGGTGCGCCCTATGGAGTGAAAAATACGGTAAATCTTTCGTTCCAGACAAAATATGAACTATAACCAAGGTTACAGTCTCTACTGAGAGAGGCAAACCACAAACCGAGGTTGGAACATAACACTAAGCCAAGCCATGGTTAAGCCCTTGGTAGCAGGAATGCAGCAGCCCCCATCTCCTGCCTGGGAACCCACACATTTTCTCATTTGTGCTAAGCCACAGCTTGGCTGAGTGCTGCATGTGAACTGGGGCACCATGTGTTACAAAACCCGGACGAAGCTTCTGCATACCAACCCACGTGGAGACTCTACTCACCTGTGATGAATCCTGCTGTTATGTAAAGGTGACTAATGGACTTGGAGAAAGCACTGGCAACCATGCCCACCCCGCTGAGAAGACCTCCAAGCATCACAGTGGTCCTGCAGCCAAATCGTTCCACCAAAATGCTGCAAAGAGGCCCTGAAAAAGCAAACTTCAGCGTCAATCAGAGCAGGAGGAGTGCTATCAAAATACGATGCTGTGAGCCCCTCCCAGGTAATAGCAGTCGTCACCCACATAACCCAAGGCTATGTTATGCAAAAACAGAATTGTAAATGGCAAGAAGATACTCCTGCACCACTGTCTAAACTTTCTGCTCAGAGTATCAACACTAATGTTCCAAAGCAAATATTTATGCCTTCTTGCCGGTAAGTTCATGCAGTAGGCCTAGTCCAAAGTGGAAAAAGGTTGGAGGCGGGGGCAGAGAAGATAATGTGGACCGCAATTTGTGTACAAACCACTCAGAATAAAAGCAAATGCCAAGGGGAACAGGTAGCAGCACTTACAGTGTGGGCAAGACAGGACATGTGAATGCAGCCTCCGTGTGGTGAACAATGCGCTGGGTTTCAGTGTGGGAGATGGAAGAAGGGATGAATCCATATTTCTGTAAACTAATATGGCCTTTCCGGAGGGAGCTGGGGAGCAATCTGAATAAGCGCGATTTGTTTGGCAAGATCTAAACAAACTCAAGCAAAATATGCTCCTCAGCAAAAGGGAGGAAGGCTGTGGTCTGTGAACTGCCTTACGTATGCAGTACTGTATAATGATGACAACTGGGCTACCAACTACCTGGGTACATAATATATTCAGTAGCATATTTAAGATACCATAGTTTTTTTGGTCCAACAGATGCCTCTCTGGTAATAGGAATCCCCCCCCCCCGGACTTGATTTCCTCAGCAAGTTCTCAGGTAAGCAGGAGAAGAACAGGAAGTGGTGTTTGCCCTTTACATGACTTTTTCAGTGGCTTAAATTACTGTTCAAACATGACCTTCCTCTGTGTTTGTGTTTGTGTGTGTGAAGATGTCTTTTCCAGAGGAAATAAATCCCAACCCCAATCAAATCCTGTCTATAACCCAACATATTCCCACCTATCCCCTATATTTATTGGAAAGCTTTCTCTCATTACTTTTATTTCTTGCCAAAAGCTATTTTCTGAAGCCAAAAGGCTTCATTTGCAGTTGGCTATGACATTTTTTTGGGGGGGGGAGGGGTTTCAAATTAGCCCCTCTTACAATATAGGTCCTCACAGACTAGTAGAGGTGTGGTCATTGCATACATAACCAGCAGGTGAGATGTTGCTGGTGGGACACAGTCCAGTTTCCCCCCTCAGCACATGAGGGGGTGTTTGCCTGAATACACCTACAAAGACTCCTTGGGCAACCTCAGTTTCACAGATTGAGGCTCCTTGGTTGAATATACAGTGGTACCTCAGGTTAAGTACTT
This sequence comes from Podarcis bocagei, assembly GCF_964188305.1. Taxonomy (NCBI): domain Eukaryota; kingdom Metazoa; phylum Chordata; class Lepidosauria; order Squamata; family Lacertidae; genus Podarcis; species Podarcis bocagei. The sequence goes on from NC_138126.1 coordinate 98,784,433, forward strand.
AATTCGTTCCGGAGGTCCGTACTTAACCTGAAACTGTTCTTAACCTGAAGCACCACTTTAGCTAATGGGGCCTCCTGCTGCTGCCGCGCCGCCGGACCAAGATTTCTGTTCTCATCCTGAAGCAAAGTTCTTAACCTGAAGCACTATTTCTGGGTTAGCAGAATGTGTAACCTGAAGCATATGTAACCTGAAGCGTATGTAATCCGAGGTACCACTGTATAGCCTTGCATATATGAGGTTGCAGGTTTTATTTCTGCTTTAAGATCTCTAGGTTTTTAAGGGACACAAGGGCATGGGCTGGTCCTTTGCTCTCAGGCCACCAACTTCTGACTTGGAAAATTCTGGTGCCCTGGTGGGATCATAGCCTGAATGCTATGACCAAGTCTTAAGAGCGTGGAGTCAGTGACCTTTGAGACCCCCTTTTTCTTCCTCATGTGGAAGTAGGATGTAGAAGCATGGTCCTCAATTGACTAGCAAACTCAGAGGAAGCTCAAAGCAAAAATTTGCGGAAAAATGAGATGGTTATAGAAGATATGTTCAAAAATACAATAATAGTTTTGACTCTGTGCTAGCATTTGAGTGACAAAGGAAGTAAAAGGAGGTGGATAACAATTAAGGATTTATTATGTTTTCTGAATGTATTGGAAAATTTATATAGAAAGGTTTATTGTTTTGTGTACATTCAATTGTAAGATAAAACATATGCGAAGGGACTTGACAGGAAGTCAAAAGTGAAGAAAAGATTTTGTAAGATAAAAGGGGGAAAATATTTATTTTCATTATTATCATTATTATTCTTTTTATGTGTGTGTGTGTTTTGTATGGGATGTTTGGGAGGAAATAAGACGGTAAATAACAAATACTGTAACAAACAAAATATTGATGTATGTAATTTTTATTTCTCAATTTTATTTTGTGGTAGTATGGTTGTAATGTTTTTTGTAATATAAAATCATCCAATAATAATTATTTTTTTTAAAAAAAGAATGTAGAAGCACGGTCTGCGACTGGAAAAATTGTAGAGTCCCTCCAGAGTTTTTTTAAAAATTGTTTTACAGATGTATTCTGCAACATAGTGGAGCAGCAATAAAACTGCTTGCACATTTGCAAAGCTAAGCAGGGTCCGGTACCATTTCAAATTGGATGGGGGACCACGTGTTGAGATGCCTGCATTGCAGGAGGTTGGACTGGATGATTCTTGGAGTCCCTTCCAACGCTATGATTCTATGAAACATGTCATTGACACAATAATTGTGTATTAGAGGTGGACTTATACTGGGCCACACACAAATAGTTTCACTTTACTAGTTGCTCTGCAATGCTTCCTCAAAGATGCCACATTATTGCTGCCTGGAAGGGCAATTGGGTCTTGCACTACAGCGCAACGAGAGTGGAACAAAAACTAACAACAACACGGGAACATTTATGGTATGAAAAGTTAGAAGATTTCAGCAGGAAGCTACAGGACACGCACTGGTTGGAAATGAAGCAGTATGCCCACCCCAAAAACTTTTGCAAGTGCAAACAGCATTGAATGTGGGATCATGTATAACAACCCCAGTACCATCAAATGAGCAAATCATCATTTAGGGTTGTTAAGAGCTTTAACACTCCTGGCAGGGCTCCTGTACCTTTAACAGCAGGTTTTTGTCCAACTATTAAAGGAGCGTAAAATCTGCTAGGCCCAGAAAAGATCTCAGACTTGTTGCCATTCATTTATAGTGCTAAATTAGATGGACCGTTACCCCAACTCCTCATAAAGAGGCTTTTAAAATTAATTCTTACCTAATACCTGGAAGAAGGCTGAGTCAAAAGCTGGCACGAAGCCTAACGTTTAAGGTTGCCCTCTAGCCTGGCTGCTCCTGAGCTTTTAATAGAGATCTGATCTGGAGAAATAACCAGATGATGGGTGCCTCCAGGCTGACAGTATTTTGCAGAAGGGATTCAGGCAATTACCGGAGCTTGAAATATGTGCAATTAAAGTGGGCTGAAGTGCACATAAGCTATCAATGGCCACTAGCCATTGATCCAGTGTCTGGCTGGCAACCCAGCCGGATGGGCGGGTATAAATAATAAAATTATTATTATTATTATTAATTAGTCATGATGACTATGCTCTGCCTCCATGGCTGGAGGGAGAAATGCTTCTGACTACTAGGAGCAGGAAACTGCAGCAGGGGAAAGCACTGTTGCCCTTGGGTCCTGCTTCCGGGCCACTGGTCTAATCCAGCACAGTCTTCTTATGTTCTTATGCTCTCTAGGGCAGCCTTTGCCAACCTGATGCCCTTTCAGATGCTTTGGACCACAAGTCCCATCAGCCCCAGCTAACAAAACAAAACAAAACAACAGGACTTTTTGCAGGTTGGAAAGCACAACAAGAAAAGTACTGCATGAACTAATGACTAACACAAATGAGAATAAATGCCCCGTTATCATGTAAGCACCCCACATCAAATCAGAACAAATGCTCAATAAAATAGCAGATATAATCTTTTGTGTGGGCAACCCAGGGCAAATGCTCGATAAATAGGTTGCCTGGGAGAGCCCTTTGTTTTTCATGAAATTGCCTGCCAGATCCCTGTTAAGGGCACAGGAGCAGGTTCTGCTCAGACCCAGCAATGCTGTACGGACTTGAATTCTTACACCAGTGAGTAGTTTCTTCCTTGTGAGGCTGTCAGCTCATCTGCAGGGCCCTGGTTGGAACAGATCGAGAACCAGCCTGCTTCTTCCTGTGTGGCCTTGGGATTTCCTAACTGCTCACGTTTCCCAGGACTGGTGAGCATGAAGGGGAAGGTTCAGCCCCAGGTGTCACCTGCCTCCTTTCCCCTAGTCCCACGCTGTTTACAGAGTGAGCACAGGGAAGAAACACCCACAGACAAAAATGAATAAAAATTAGTCAGCACAAAGGAAGGGTGGATGTCGTCCTGGAGATGGGTGGATTGGTTTCACCCTTGCACACAGATAGCTTGAACTGAAACTTTTTTTTTTTTTTAAAGGGCAGATTTATAGAACAACAAAACTACTTGGTTTATTGCAATGTTAGGCTAAGAGACTAACACTGACCCCAAAGTCACCTAGAGAGTGTCATGGCTAAGTGCAGGATCTGAACCCTGCCCTTGCTGACCCTGAGGAGGGAAAGTACCTAAGGAGTTTAGCTTTCTCTACATAGAGGCACAGGCCGGACTGGAAAGGCTTGGGGGTTGGTTTGTTTTCTTGCCAGGGTTTAAGAGTTTAAGACCTCAGGAAATTTCAGCACATTGAACAGCTTCTGGATGTTGGGAAACGACACCCTGCTTGTTAAATGCCAAAGGAGCTAACAAAGATGTTGGCAACCCTAGACAGACCTCAGGGCATACATGGTCACCCAATGATTTGTAAATAGCTCTTTTAAAGACACAGGACCAAGCCAGTCCCTTTTCCTGGCTCATTGCCAAACCCTAGATTAACACAGGAGCCAGGTATACATTTATTTTTCTTATGCGACGTTAAACTTTTACCCATTTTCTAGGTTAACTGAATGGGGTATAGGGCTGCCAACTTTTTCTCTGGGCAGGGCTTTGTGCTTTCAACTGCCAGGTGTTAAAGGCACAGAAGCCTTGCCAGAAACAAGTTGGCAATCCTACTCATGCTGCTGTTTGAAGAAATCTGAGTGTTTTCCCTTTGCTCAGCTCAACATGATCCTATTACATGATTAATCACTGTGACTGCTTAAATCTCTCTTCCACCTTATCTCTAGTTTATGTAAACCTCCCAGTCATGTGGACTGTGAGGGTACATATATAGAACAAACTAAATTTACGCAGAGTGCTGCAGCAACAGAGCAATGTGGCAGGCAGTGCTAGGTCAGTGTGACTGGGTAGCCTAAGAGCTCAAATCCTTCGAGGGTTTTTTCTCCCTGGAAAAAGTTGCTCTGATTGCAGCAGGAATTATTGATGATGATGATTTAATTTGTACCCTGCCCATCTGACTGGGTTGCCCCAGCCATTCTGGGCAGCTTCCAACATATATAAAGCATAATAAAACATTAAAAAAATAACCCATTCCCTATACAGGGCTGCATTCAGAGGTCTTCTAAAGGTTATATAGTTTCTTATCACCTTGACATCTGATGGGAGGGCATTCCACAGGGTGGGCACCACTACCGAGAAGGCCTTCTGCCTGCTTCCCTGTAACTTCACTTCTCACACTGAGGGAACTGCCAGAAGGCCCTCGGAGCTGGATCTCAATGTCCTGGCTGAACGACGGGGGTGGAGATGCTCCTTCAGGTATACACAGCTAAGGCCATCCAGGGCTTTAAAGGTCAGCACCAACACTTTGAATTGTGCTCGGAAATGTATTGGGAGCCAATGTAGGTCTTTCAAGACTGGAGTTATGTGGTCCTGGAGGCCGCTTCCAGTCACCAGTCTGGCAGCCACATTCTGGTTTGGTTGCAGTTTCTGAGTCACCTTCAAAGATAGCCCCACATAGAGTGCATTGCAGTAGTCCAAGTGGGAGATATCCAGAGCATGTACCGCTCTATCATGACAGTGCGCAGGCAGATAGGATCTCAGCTGGCGCACCAGAGCAGGGGCGTAGGAAGGGGAGTGTGGGGTGTGTGGTCTGCCCCAGGTGTCATCCTTCATGGGGTGACAAAATGGCAGACCACAGGGGTCAGAACTTACCGTGGGGCCTGGCATGCAGTGTGCCCGAGCCACGTGTCTCTCCTGGGAGTGGCACAGTAGCTTGGGGCCCCACACTGCCCAAAATGGCAGCGTGGGGCTTGCGTCCACCAGGTGGGCTCTGTGGGCAGCTCGCTGCAGTGCCCCCATGTGTGGATCGCTGCGGTGCCCCCATGGGTGGATTCCTTGCCCCCACCGCTCCAGGTGCCGGAGCAGCTAGCTACGCCCCTGACCAGATGGAGCTGGTAGACAGCCACCCTGGACACAGAATTAACCTTCATGGACAGCTTTGAGTCCAAAAAGACTCCCAGGCTGTGCACCTGGTCCTTCAGGGGCACAGTTACTCCATTCAGGACCAGGGAGTCCCTCATACCTACCTGCTCCCTGTCTCCCAGAAACAATACTTGTGTCTTGTCAGGGTTCAACCTCATCCCATTAGCTGCCATGCATCCTCCCACTGCCTCCAGACACTCCCACAGGCCGTTCACCACCTTAATCTTTAATTTCTCGGTGCTATAACTTCATTGCTTGTTTATGGCCTCCATCCTTTGCATGAGGTGCAAAATACATAGTAGCCAAAGGCACAGATTAATACCTAACCTGAGGAAACAGTAAGCTAATGGCATGTTCAAAACATGCTGTTGCATTTATCAGGAGTCTGTTGTATAGAGGTGTCATATATCAATAAAACCAGGTAAGCACAAGATGTACTGTAATTTCGTTTCCCTTTTTCCCATCTAGCACAGGCTCCCTCAACCTCGGCCCTCCAGATGTTTTTGGCCTACAACTCCCATGATCCCTAGCTAGCAGGACCAGTGGTCAGGAATGATGGGAATTGTAGTCTCAAAACATTGGGAGGGCTGAGGAAGCCTGCTCTAGAACCTGAGGCCACTCAATAAAGCTGAATGTTGACCCGTCGTGCGGATTTGAACCGCTGACCTTCTGATCGGCAAGATCAAGAGGCTCAGTAGTTTAGACCACAGCGCCACCCGCTCCCCTACCAGTAGCTGGGAATCACAAGTGGGGAGAGTGCTGTTGCACTCAAGAACTATCTGTAGGCTTCCCAAAGTCATCTAGCTGGCCATTGTGTGAACAGGGTGCTGGACTAGATGGGACATTGGCCTGGTCCTGTGGGGCTCTCCTAAAGTCTCCAGGTTGTATTTGGCATCTGTGTAGTAATAGTGAAGTGGGCTGAAACAGACAAGTCTGTACAGTTCAGGAAGCTAAAGGCAGTCGAGCAACAGCTTTTAGATGGGTTTCATTGACTGAGGACTTTCTGTGAGTTGTACTTTGGGCTGTGTCAGAAGCTGAGATATAAAAGCTAGGAGCTCCATGGCACCTTAAACCTAGCTTATGGGCACCACAACGGAATGGCTAGGTGTGCTTTTTATAATAATATTTTTTATAATAAGAATAAAAAATAAGAATTTTTTATAATAAGAATACAAAGCTGAAAATGAATGAACTGCAGCTAAAATATTATGTTTGCTTTTTACATGGTCTGCTCCTTCCCCTGCCCACCCACCTAATATTCTTAAGAGGGTCTCTTCTCCAGTCTTCAGAGAGTAGCTGGAAGTGGGGAGGCAGAAAAACGTCCTCCTTTCCTTCCACTCTGCAGTTTTAATCGAAATCTTAGGTGCAGTACTGCGCCCAGAGCTCAGAAACTGCTTGTGCTAATGAAATTCCCTGTCGCAAAATATGCCTAGAACAATGGGAGTTTCAAACACTGACTTTGGGTGCCTTTTGCGAAGGATGTTCATATAAGTAAAAGCAAACACTCACCCCCTGCATGGAGCACAGCTGTCATGATGGAAGGAAACCATGATGTCTGGCTGTTGCTAGCCTGGAAATCACGCTGAAGGTCCTTGAAGAAGACCCCAGTGCACGAAGGGAAGCCCAGTGTTAAGCCTTGAACAATCACGGTGGCTACTAAGACCACCCACGCCCATCCTCGATCCTGGTCTTTGGAGATCCTAGCAGTTGCCTCTTCTTCTTTGGGCATTGTTATTTTTTTCCTGAGCAAGCCTCGTTAGAGGAAAATGCACAAATGAAAGTGATGCAGCAGCTGCAAAGAAGACAGAAAAAAAGAGTTGCTGAAAAATAGAAGAATTTGTTGTGCTTCTCTAGAGAGCTTCTCAGTTCTGGTGTCGCCAGCCTGCCTGAGAAAGGTCTGTCATCTCCTTTTATTTCACAAGATTATGAATGCTTCTAGGTATAATGTTAGACACACCTCCAGTGAGGAAAGAGCTAGCTGGTATTACTCAGCACCAGCACCCTGCCAGTTTTCCCTTTCACCTGCTTTCGGTCAGTGGAATCCCCTTGCTGCCTTTATCGAATGTCATAAAATTCTTGTGCCAAGACAAGAAGGCTCTGCCCGTAAATGCCAATCCCAGTGTAAAGTCTGTACAGTTCTGCTGAGAATTAAGTTGTAATGACTTCTCTTGCACAAGTTCCTGTCCGAGTTGCCCTATTTGTCCCAGGATAGAACAGAAAGCGCCTTTCACTTTCAAGCAGCGAGAAAGGCTCCTAGGACATGTTCACATGTTACATCTGCATTGATTTTTATATTTCCTTTAACTCTAATGTAATATTTACAATGTCTGCAAGTTATACCTGCTCTACAAAATGCATTTATTCTCCCGTCCAGCCTACATAAAAAGGACACGAGATCCCTTTCCCCCAAAAAGTTGTTTTAAGCATTGGGTGTGAAACCACTTTAAGGAGAGCCCTTTCCCTGAACTGGGTTCCACAGCAAAGAAAAGACATGGGCAACTCAGGTACCTCCAGGGGTTCAGGGCGCTTCCAGATGATCTGTTTATTGAGCATTCGTCCCGATTTGTTTTCTGGGAGGTTAGATGATGTTACATCAAAGCAAGTGTTATTCCCACCCATCCCAGTGCATTTTTCCCCCATCACAAAAATGTCCAGTCTTTTTGAGAAGGGGATTTGTTGCTCGAGTTTGTAACCTGCATTTGCCGATATGTGAGTGAATCGCCCCCCAAAATAGTGGCAACTTGGAAGTGCCCTCCAAAATAAATAAATAAAAGAGACCACTGGTTGTTTCCTTTGGAATGCTCCACTCAGTTATTCAGGAGTGGAGACGGGGAAACAGCTTATGCAATATTTGTTCCATCAGATAAAATATGTGGCGCCCTCACTGCTCTGAGCTACTAATGGTCAGCAGAAGCAGGTACAAAGGAACAAGGGTGTTATCTAGGTGACCTCTAGGCAGGGCCAAGACTGGCCTGGTCCAGTTGAAAAATGCATGGTTGGTCCACTATTCTACCGCCAAACCTAACCGGGCATTTTGCTGGCAGAGAGTCGGAGGAAGAAGTTGGGATGCATGCCTCAAAGCTGCCAGGCCTTCTTCTGTATGTTCCTCTCCCCTGAGTCCCATAAACTAGCCAGTGTAGTGGTCTCCTAGGTATTTAAGGGATCATGTGTTGCCAGCAGTCTGTTTTCCAACCCTCAAAATTTCAACAGAAGTAGCGGTAGTTAATTTTTAATGCCACGTAAATGAATCAAAAGCAGGGAGGGGGTCACCCTCTATGGATTCTGCAGCCTGAAATGCCCATTTTGTGTTGCTTCATAGTAACGCTGGTGCTGAATGCAGAACAGTGTGACCTCCTTAGTGCTTTGCTACAGCAAGTTCCCAAGGCAGGGGTTATGGAGGTTCTTTTGAGCCTGAACACCAAATCCCCTTATTTCTCAGCTATGGTGCTGAAAACTGATTGGACAACACACACACACACCTGTACCAAGAGATAATGTTGTGCCCACTGATTGGCTCCTCTGGTGTTTCAGAATGGGAGCAAGGCAATCCATTTCACCACCACAGCCACACTTACTGGATTACTGACCCTTTATGGGTGCTCCAGTTTTAAAAATACCATACTCTATTTGCAAGTTACACTTTATTCATACTTAATTTTTAAATACTATGGGGTCAGGTATGTGCACACACACACACACACACACACACACACAAACACCAGTGTGAGATGTAGCTCAATACATGAAACTATTCATCCTGGCTGGAGTTGGTCAGATTAGGGTGATATTGGTATATATAGACTCTTCCGGCTTTATAGCTATATAGGTCTTGCCCTAGTACTTAACATTTGCTTGGAAATGTTCATAGTTGTACGGTTCTTACCACCAGTATTTAAATGTTTACAGGAAAGTGCAAAGTGCTGGTGCTTGTAAAACAGGTGTAGGCATCCGAAGAGCCAGGGGCTGGATGCGGCCCAATCGTCTTCTCAATCTGGCCCGCGGACGGTTTGGGAATCAGCGTGTTTTTACATGAGTAGAATGTATCCTTTTATTTAAAATGGGTTATTTGTGGGGAATAGGAATTTGTTCATTCCCCCCCCCCCCAATATAGTCCAGCCCACCACATGGTCTGAGGGATTGTGGACCGGCCCACGGCTGAAAAAGGTTGCTGATCCCCTAATAAAAGTCTTGGTAATCTGTAAAGAGGGACGCCGGTGGTGCTGTGGGTTAAACCACAGAGCCTAGGACTTGCCAATCAGAAGGTCGGTGGTTCGAATCCCTGTGATGGGGTGAGCTCCCGTTGCTCGGTCCCTGCTCCTGCCAACCTAGCAGTTTGAAAGCACTTCAAAGTGCAAATAGATAAATTAGCAGTTTGAAAGCACGTCAAACTGCAAGTAGATAAATAGGTAGCACTCCGGACTCGGCCAATAAAAATGAGCGCTGCAACCCCAGAGTCGGTCACGACTGGACTAACGGTCAGTGGTCCCTTTACCTTCACCTTTAATCTGTAAAGAAAGCCCAGTGCTCTTATCTCAATATTGCAGACGAGAGAATTGAGACCTAGTGAATTCGAGGCTGAGACAAAATTTGAGCCTAAGTTCACTGCTCTGGCTCTCCGCCGGTATACAACACAGCATCTCTGGAGTCATGAGCTGCAACAGCTGCCTCTTTAAAAACGTCAACAGCGATACGAAACGGGAACTCCATAACTTGTTGCTCATACCAACCCATGTGGTTCTTTGGAGCCAGTTTCAGGGCTGCCTCCGTTCCTGTCTACAGTATACGGAATCAGAAAAATGGCCATCCAGACAAGCGTCCGATTATCAGTTTAGATTTTGTGCAAAGCGGTATTAGAAAGGGGTGGGTTTGTTTCGACCCCCGCGCCGTTTTAAGCAGCGGCAATTTCGAAACGGAGCTTCCTTCCAAGGGCTCACCCGAGCAGTGGCGTAGCGTGGGCTATCAGCACCCGGGGCAAGGCAAGTAATTTGCGCCCCCTAACCCGTGGATTTGCGCCCCCTAACCCTAACCCCCAGATGTTGCGCCCGGTGCGGCCGCCCCCCCCTGCACCCCCCACGCTACGCCACTGCACCCGAGAGAGATCCCTGCACGCCTCGGGGATCCTGAGAAGGCTTATAGCAACTCTCAACTCTGGTGTCGACCGAGAAAGGGATTGTTCCGGTTTCGGACCAGGTGTCAGCGGGGGCGGAGGGGAGGGGGCGTCGTCGTTCCTTTCCCTCCCGAAAACAGGAAATCGAGACCAGGCACCCTTCGATCCAGTACCCTTCGATCACGAAGGGGATCCTTTCTGCACTTTACCCCCATCCTTACTCCCCCCAGGGATCCCCCTCTGGCCTCAGCTAGGGTGATCGAAGAATCCCCATAAGGAAGTGCAGGGCAGAGGCTGGGATCTTAAGAACTCTCCCCCCCTCCACCCCCCCCGCGGTCTCGTAGTGATCTTGATCGGGTTCACCAGCCGATCGCCGCCTGCTCACCTGCTCACGCCCCCCAGGCGGGGCTGCTGTTTCTTCCCTTCCCAGGGGCGACCCCGTGGCCCCTTCCTCTTCGCTCTCCACCCCGCTCCACTTCCTCCAAGGGCCGGCCGAGCTCTCGACTCCGGTTCCCTTTCGGTTGCTTATGGAAGAGAAGGAGGAGGAGGAGACTTGGAAGCCGGAGATCCGACAGCGTCGCGCGCTGCCAGAGGAGCCCGGGGCGGGCTGAGGTCAAAGGGGGCCGAGGTCAGGCGAGGAGCCCCGAGGGCTGCTCCTGTTCAATAGGGTGGCGAGGAGCAGAGAGGTGCCTATTGTTGCTTTTGCTTAATTTGATTGGGGTCGTGGGATCTGCCTTGGTTCACCCCCCCCCCGCGCCCCGCATGCCTTATAGATCTGTTTCCAAAAGTTGTTTTCAAGGTCCTAGATCTCATGGAGGTGGCAAGCCTGTGTCTGTGTGTCGCTTCAGGCTGCAGATGGGGGACTTGTACGTGCTCGCCAAAGGCGCTTCTCGTCTCCCTCGTTTTACGCTCGTTTCACCTATGCAGGTGAGGCCGAGGGGGGGGGAGGAGAGGGACTGGCCGAAGGTCACCCACTGAACTGAGCAGGGAGAAGCCCAGTGCTGCCATAGCACCATAGGAGCCAAATCTTAGGGGTCCCTTCGGCACCCCTCTCCCCCAATAAAATATTTTAGGGGCCCCCCCAAAGTTAAGGGGAATTCCCACTCAAATAGGGTGTGTGCCATGTCATGTGATCGATTATGCGGGGCGGGGCTTATCTTCCTCTCCTCCCCCCCTCAATATTTTATTCAACTCCACACCCCTGTATAGCACACTGTCTGATGGAACTGGTACTCCGCACCAAACAAAATGTCCCTGCACATAGGAAACTAGCATGCCAGGATTCTGACCTTGCCTCCCACCCACCCCCCACCCCCAGCATCACACGTTTTCTATTATTGCAGGGAAACAACCCTCGCTTTGCAGCCCAGACACACATTTCCCAGCTCAGGAAGAAATAAGTAATTAATAGGTAAGTTAATGCAGGGGCGAAACTAGGCTTTATTTCACTCGGGTCCAAGAGCCAGTTTGGCAGAAAAAGAAAAACCCACATGCAGTTGTGTACACACAGAGAGAGACTGCGAATCTCAATGGCACCCCAGGGCAACCCCCCCCCCAAAAAAAACCTGGCTAGCCCTCCCTTAGCTACCACACTGGTTAATGTATTTCTCCTCCAGGCTTGTAATAGACACACACACACACACAAAACTACCTCATATCATACATAAAAGAAGGTAATAAATTACGATCCAGAATTAAACCCAGGTTTGCTTAGGGCTGCTTGAAATGACAGAAAGGTGGGCACCAGTTTCTGGGGCATATCTATAAAGCCTGCCTGCCCTGGGGCTATCAGTTGGCTATCAGTTGGTACTAGCCTTTGGCCCCCACAATAAAATATTTGAGGGTGCCGGACCCCCACACAGTTGATGGGCGTTCCCATTCAAATGGGGTGTGTGAGACTGTGTGTATGATGGCTATGTCCTGTCTCCACAGTTGGAGGCAGCAGTGTTTCTGAATACCAAGTTGCTGGAAACCAGAAGAGGGGAAAGAGTGCTCAAATCTTACTTGTGGGTTTCCTTCAGGCATCCGGTTTGCCACTGTGAGAACAGGATGCTGGACTAGATGGGTCACTGGCTCTCCTGATGTTCTAATGCAGTCATCTGCCAATTATCAGAGCTAAGACGTATGTCAGTATCAGGAAATTCACCCCCCCCCCGGTAAAGGTAAAGGGACCCCTGACCATTAAGTCCAGTTGCGAATGACTCTGGGGTTGCGGCGCTCATCTCGCTTTACAGGCCGAGGGAGCCGGCGTTTGACTGCAAACAGCTTTCAGGTCATGTGGCCAGCATGACTAAGCCATTTCTGGCAAACCAGAGCAGCACACGGAAACGCCGTTTACCTTCCCGCCAGAGTGGTACCTATTTATCTACTTGCACTCGACGTGCTTTCGAACTGCTAGGTTGGCAGGAGCAGGGACCGAGCAACAGGAGCTCACCCTGTCACGGGGATTCAAACCGCTACCTTCTGATCGGCAAGCCCTAGGCTCTGTGGTTTAGACCACAGCACCACCCACATCCCCAGCCCCCCAATAATCAGGTATTTTGGAGTAAAGGAAAATATGACCTCTTCTTTGTGGGTATAAAGTATGTTGCCTGCCCTTGACTAATACTAAAATGTAAGCTGGTCCTCCTACAGGACTTGTTGGGGTATATTTTATTGTTACTCTTTTGAAAGCTCAAGGATGTTGGCTACTACACTTCAGAGTCACATACATTAAATAACATTCTAAACAAAGACCAACAAAACACAATGGTTTTTTTAAAAACAACCTCTATTCCATTCTAACAGACTAAAATAAATTGTAGACCTCTTCTTTCCAGCTCCTTGCTTTCCCAGAAAGGAACATCTGGAAAACTGGCAACTTTACAAGGGGAGGATGTTGTACCTTTATGTTTTCCTTACTAGTAAATATTTAGGTTCCCTTGCACAGGATAGAGAGTTGAGTGGATAAATTGCAGAAATATTTACATGCACTGAAAATTTGAGTTTCTTGGGGCAAATGAAGCAACTGGAAATGACTCATCTGTGACTGTGTCTCAGCTGTCTAGATTTAAATGTTACCCTCTGAACCTTTGGAACCCTTAATAAAAGGCCTGAAGAGGCTGCTGCTCAAGTCAGTTTTATCCAGATCTGCCTTACTGAATCAGAGACTCATAGTAGAGTTGGAAGGGACACCCAGAGTCTTCTCAGGTGGATCAGAGGCAAATACACGCACCAAAGCAAGTGAGGGATGGGCCATCACTGCTGAGCATGCCCAAAGGATTGGAGTGAGCCGGTGACCATAGAAGACAGCGGTTTAATGTTGCTCATGGAAGGAGTGGGTGGTCAACAGGAAATGCTGCTCTGTGATCAGACGTCAGCTGCAGGCTGGATGAGGGCAAAAATGGCAGACACTCTTAGGAATAAGAGCCTCCAGTCCACTTGTAATCGGCATTCTTCTGGTCACCTTGCAAAGCCATTCCCAAAACCTGCAGGTCACTTACAGTCAGCACCCAAATGATGATGCCAGCGTTGGGAAAGGGCAGCATGCCTCTGAGCATGTGCAGAGTGCCCTCCCTCCCCGCCCTGTGCCCCCTGCTTGCAGCTGAGCAGTGCCAACAACTTTTTCTCTAGAAAATAAAAGCACTGGAAAAGACTATGTAACTGAGCCATTGAAACACTTGGGGGAGTGTCAACTTTTATTGCTGCAAAGCTACTCCTAACTTTCAATGATATGTACAGTGTTTCGGATTCAGAAAAGGTGTGTGTTTTGGTTAAAAAAAAAAATCACCAAGGGATATGGTAATTTATGTTGACAGAGTAAGAGCAGTCTCAGTTCTACAGTACCAGTTAAGACTTTACATGGCCACAGGCCAAATATTTTGGAAAGTGTCTCTTGTTGAGCAGGAGAGCCCATGCTTTTCAGACAGTTAAGATGATTTCGGGAAAGTCAGCTGAAACAAAATTTCCCATATTGGTTAGCAAGGACATAAATTGCAAGAAAAGCCTTACTTTTTAAAAAATAAAACAAAACTTTATTATGAGCATCAGCTTTTGCTTATCTGCTGGAGCTGTGTAGGATTCAAGTTTTCTTGAAGATGAAAATGGAGATTTCCACATCCCCAAACATGAATCTAGAAATAAGACAAAGAAGGCCTGTTTAGGTTATGTGCAGCCATTCTTATGTCTCATTGTGTGCATTGTGTGCTGCATACTGATCTCAGGGATCTCTCACAGGTGTAAAATGCTAATAGTAGAGTTTTCTGCTGTGAAGCACTCAGGAGCCCAGGGTAAGAGGGAACTCCAAAACCTCATTCTGCAATGCTGCTTGGAAAACAGCCAAAGAAAGAGTGCGCACCCATCAAAAGTGAACGCAGAACGAATTGAACAAATGTGTGTTTTTTCTGAGCACCAGAAGACTACACCCTTGAAAACAAGGCTGTGAACTTGAGGGTTGCTTTGTAGCACTGCGAGTGCCTTGGGAGTGAGTGTCTTTAGATGCAGCCATGGAGACACTGGGATGCAGCCAAGGCTGTCATCCGAGGCGAATTGCTGGCAACTGCTGCCAGCAAGGGATAATTAACAATCAAAAGATCTTAAACTGTAACTTGAAAGAGCCTGTCAGGTGGTTGTAATGGCTTGTTAAGTTAATCCAGCTACTCAAGGGACCGGCTGGACACCCAGTCCCCAAGAGTTCGAAAGACACCTGTGCCTCTTCAGAACAATGCTTTGCAGAGGATTATTCTGCAGAGGCACAGACAGGCCTTTCAAGAGAGCCACTGACTTGGAGCGGGCGGCAGATTGGGTATCTGCAAATAATCATACTGCAGTTCATGAGAATGAGATCATGTGTGAGTGTAGCTGTAAAACAATTAACTCGGGGTTGTTTTTTTAAGCTGCATTGGGTTGAGGGAAGCTGGAAAGGAAGCAAGCAATATTGTCTGGTGCAGTGATCATGAATGATCCTTTCCCAGTGATTTTTGACATGTTGGGTTGAACTTGTGAGCATTTTGATAGTGTCTCAGTTGTGACACTGCACCCTGATTTTATTTTATTTTTCAAAACGGAGGTTGAATCTAAGACATGGTGGGGATCAACTCTCAAGGCAAATTGTTTTGCTTTTGGCTCTGCCTATGATGGCTTACTCCTGAATGCATAGCATTCACACAGAGGATCCTGGAATGTCTGTGGCTCATGAAAGTGCAAACAGTGCTGCCTTTGAGTTGGGTCCAATGGACACGTTTCAGGTGCTAGCTCCTCCCCGTGAAATTTCCTATGCACATTAACTGGGATTTCCCCTCTGTAAACATGCTGCTTGGCTGAAAGGGAAAGATGCTTCTGGAGATGTGCAGAATTGCCCTTCCTTGGCTATGAAGCAACTCCACAGCAAGTGCCATGTAGAGAGGCTTTGGGGACAGCATATTTAGGGAAAGGAATAGTAGGAGAGGCATTCTGTTTCATTTCAGACTGAGGACGTGAGCAGGTATGCAAATAAACACAGCAAGCGCCAGCCATAGAAACACCATGGGTTAAAAATTTAAAAGAGGCAGAAAGAAGAGAAAGAAAAAGTAGGAAGGAACCAGTAACATAACCGGCTTCCCTCCCTGCTCCAAATGATCCTCTGTGGCAATCCTTTTCTCTTACAGAAAAACGCATCCAGGTGTATCATTTGCTTTCTGTTTATAGCCACATGACTGGAAAAAGAAAAAGGAATCCCACCTTAGCAGTAATGAGGTAGAAGTTTATTTTATCAGCTACAGCAAAGCCCTCCCTGGCCTTTAAAGAGGGATATTTTTTGTGGCCTCTCTAGTCTGGGTGCTGTTTCAAAGTAATAGAGGCCCCGCTGCTTACCATGGCAGCTGGGTAAAGCGGTTCGGTGAATATGGTGAGGAAACGGTAGATGAGGTTCATGGTGTTGGTGATGCCATAGAAAGTCAGGGAGCCAGCAGCATAGTTTAGTAAGACTCCAATTGTCTTATAGTAGCTGCCATGCACCACAGTCTGAATATTGTTGTGCCAGACAGAGTACTTCAGTGAGTCCCACTCCAAGCACCATGAATTGCTATTCCTGCCAAGCAGGTACAACATGCAAGCTTTCTCAGTTCTATGCTTGTAACTGTAGGTGACTCCCAAACACAGCCATGCGTTTGAAATCTCAGCCTCCCAGTAATGGCAGCCCTCACATAGGCTGCGGGTGCACAAGAGCTGTGGCCAGTGGTTGAATCCTTGGCTGGGTTTTGAGTAGTTCTCCAACAAGATTCCCATGTTCAGCACCGAGTGGGTCTCCTTAAACAGGAAGAGTTCTTCGTTGGCAGTGCTAGCATCAAAATTCAGCAGACAGTAATCTGTTTCGTGGGAGGCAAAACAAGGGGTGAAATGTCAAAAGAAGCCACTCCAGGAAGGTGGGCAAGGGTGGGCATCTTCCAAAATCATAGAGTCACTGAGGCTAGAGGTGATCGGAATATAAATAAAAAAAATCCTTCCAGTAGCACCTTAAAGACCAACTAAGTTAGTTCTTGGTATGAGCTTTCGTGTGCATGCACACTTCTTCAGATATACAGAAGAAGTGTGCATGCACACGAAAGCTCATACCAAGAACTAACTTAGTTGGTCTTTAAGGTGCTACTGGAAGGAATTTTTTTATTTTGACTATGGCAGACCAACACGGCTACCTATCTGTAATCGGAATACAAACTTACTCCAGCCTCTTGCCCAAGGCAAGGACCTCCATGAATTCTCCCACATGTAGTCCCACCCATCAACCACCCTACAAAACAATCTGGAAATTTTTGTTTATCACATATGTTATGAGTCTTTCTCCAAGGAGCTCAGCATAGTAGCAGTAGAGCTTTGCTCCAAATGGTAATAAACTCACTGAGAAACTTCCATGACAGTGAGGGAATTTGAAACCAGGTTTTCCCCTAGTTCATGTCTAATGCTCTGTTCACTATACCCCACCAGCTCTTTACAGTATTTATATGCACGACAAACAGAAAACAGTAGCAAGCAAAGTGATTCGTGTCACGGGTACCTGTATCTGACTACTGATGGAAGATGTTAGTAAAGAGAGCCAGTGTGGTGTAGTGGTTAAGAGCGGTAGTCTCATAATCTGGGGAACCGGGTTCGCGTCTCCGCTCCTCCACATGCAGCTGCTGGGTGACCTTGGGCCAGTCACACTTCTTTGAAGTCTCTCAGCCCCACTCACCTCACAGAGTGTTTGTTGTGGGGGAGGAAGGGAAAGGAGAATGTGAGCCGCTTTGAGACTCCTGAAGGGGAGTGAAAGGCGGGATATCAAATCCAATCCCTTTCTTCCCTTCTAAAGCTACCCAGGTGGAAATAAGAAAACAAGCCAGTCCACCAAAGTATGGAAAAGTGAAGCCTCATAGTTTCTGTATGGAAATTCCCTCCCATCCCCAAATTTCAGTATTAATTAAATCCTGGGGATGAAGCAGCCTTGGCTTCAGGACATACTTGTCTTGCCAACACCTCATGTGCAGCCACAACAATATTTGAAGAAAGGAGAAAGCAAACAATATGGTAGGAAGAAATTGTTTGACCGTGATGGACCACATTAATGTCCAATTTATTCTGCAGCTGTGTGTGTGTGTGTGTGTGTGTGTGTGTGTGTGTGTATATATATATATATATAATCATTTCTGAACCACTTAATATTTTGAAACTCTGAAGCCATTTACAAAAATACATCATAAAAACAATAAAACATACTGTATCATAAAAACAGAGATAAAACATACAAATCAGTAAAACGGTATTTAAAAAAAGACGCAATAACAGGGTCCCGTCTAATAGGTCAGGAATAGGCTGGGCAAAAAGATAATGCCCCTAAATGACACCTGACACAACCAATGGGTGGTCCTTCACATTTGGCAGAGAGGAGGACATTCCTGAGCATGTAGGGACAATGATGGAAAATACCTGTTTCCAGGTATCCGTTCTGTGTATTCTATAGGGCATGGTTTTGAGAGTAAAATTCCCTCAGATTATCTAACTGTTCTTATAGGTCTTTCAGATAACCTGATCCCAAGTTGTTCAGGGCTTTATATGTTAGTAACAAGACCTTGAACATGGTCTGAGAACTGCTTGGCAGCCAGCTCTCCCACAGCTATTTTGTGTGGAAGAACAAACAGTGTTTGCTGGCAGCCTTCAGGAATTCTTTCGTTTGAAATTTGCTTGGGGGACAGTTTAAAGTTGCTGCTTCTTGCATCCCTAGCCTTTTCAAAAAGGCTAAATCATTCTTACTGGGTTGGTAGAACTGTCAGATTTCACCTGGGATAGTGCTCCTGGGATAGTGCTCCTCTTTACGAGAGGGAGAAATTTGGCTGTGCAGCTCCTCCCCTCATAGTACTTCTATGCTGGAATCAGGATAGTGTGCTGGAACCCCCCCTGGCAAAGCACAAGCCGCTAGATTCACCTTCAGTCAGAGCAGGCCTTAGCATTAGCCAGGGTGGAACATCCCCTTCAGGCAGTGAGGGCTTGGATGGGTGTGGGAGCAGTGGCAGCAACACCCCGGCTGTTTCTCCTGAACCCATGTCATGTGTAATGCAGCCTAACCCTATGCCCCCTAAGCTGCTCTGCTTTGCTCAGGTGCAGTGAAGGGTGCTGTAAGATTAACCTGCCCATCAGTGTATGGAATGCGGGGAGGAGAAACATCTTATCCTTTACCTCAGTTAACAAAATGTCCTGGGCCTTGGAAGCTGTTGGGTTGGGTGGGTTCAGCACCAGTGGCCGGCTAAGTTGAGCCCTGGCTGAGGGTCCCAGGAGCTTGGAAGGGCCCACATTGGGTCAACCCAGGCACATTGCCATTTGCACCACTATATATTACCCAAACTGTAATATTCTGCCCATAGGTATATGAAACGTATTGATTTCAAAGATCTGTAGTCTGGATACATCTAGGGGTAGGAACTTTGGGCTGGGACATTGCAGTTTGGGTAGCTTAAGATGGCGGTGACCGTCATGGATGGGAGACAAGCTCAGCTCCTGTTCAAAAATGCCACCACTCATCCACCACTAAAACATGTTTTGAGGCCCCCCGGCAGAGGGTGACAAGTGGTGCTGTCACCAATATGGCAGCAGCAGCAGAGAAAGCATATGGCAGGCACCGTTGCCACAACCAGATCTGGGTCCTGCCCTAGTTGTGGTAGGTGTTGGGTTGGTGGGCCCATTGTCAGGGCTGAATCAAAGCCCCACAAAGTTTGACACCAAGCAAAGATGGAGGGCACAAGGAGAAGGGGACGGCAGAGGACGAGATGGTTGGATAGTGTTCTTGAAGCTACCAGCATGAGTTTGACCAAACTGCGGGAGGCAGTGGAAGACAGAAGTGCCTGGCGTGCTCTGGTCCATGGGGTCACGAAGAGTCGGACACGACTAAACGACTAAACAACAACAACATGGGTGCACTGTTAGCATACCAACCAGAAGATGCTAGAGGCCCCCCTATGGCTAGACTCCCATATACTGCCTGCAACATTACTAGGGTTCAATGAAGATTACAAGAGTCTGAGGTTTGCTATTCATACTCAGTGGCCGGAAGCCACACGCACCTCCAGCCTCAGCAAAGGACACTGTGCCTTTCACCTGCTTGCAGCAGTCACCTGATGCTGTTGCTTTCTTGCTAGCTCTCAGTTAAAGGATGATAACTGCGGTTCTGCTCCCCTTGCTAACTAGGGCAACCAAAACACACAAAACTTTATGACGGGTGATTATTTTTACTGGCCAGCATCCAGCTAGCAAGCACAGACTGGTATTTGGTTTAATGCAAGTCTTAACAGATTGGTGCTGACATTGACCTTTCCTATTCAGCTAGGACTGGACTTTTTCAGAGACGGTGCCGGGAGATTCTGGGTCCAGCACTTTCTGCATGGCTCCTCAAAGCAGTGTTCTAATATTTTATGTAAGAAGTGGGAATTTGTATGGAGGATTTCTGCCTCCCATCTACCATATGGGAATAATAATAATAATAATAATAATAATAATAATAATAATAATAATAATAATAATAATAATAATAATGGCCTAACTGAGATAAAAAGCAGAGACATCACCTTATCAACAAAGGTCCGTATAGTTAAAGCCATGGTTTTCCCAGTAGTGATGTATGAAAGCAAGAGCTGGACCATAAAGAAGGCTGATCGCCGAAGAATGGATGCTTTTGAATTATGGTGCTGGAGGAGACTCTGGAGAGTCCCATGGACTGCAAGAAGATCAAACGTATCCATTCTTAAGGAAATCAGCCCTGAGTGCTCACTGGAAAGACAGATCGTGAAGCTGAGGCTCCAATACTTTGGCCACCTCATGAGAAGAGAAGACTCCCTGGAAAAGACCCTGATGTTGGGAAAGATTGAGGGCACAAGGAGAAGGGGGCGACAGAGGATGAGATGGTTGGACAGCATTCTCGAAGCTACCAGCATGAGTCTGACCAAACTGCGGGAGGCAGTGGAAGACAGGAGTGCATGGCATGCTCTGGTGCATGGGGTCACGAAGAGTCGGTCACGACTAAACAACTAAACAACAACAACAACTGAGATAATCTATTACATGAAATGCTTAGAGAACGTAGCATCACTTGGGGGTTGGACTACTGTGGTACCTCAGCTTAAGAACTAAATTCATTCCGGAGGTCCGTTCTTAACCTGAAACTGTTCTTAACCTGAAGCACCACTTTAGCTAATGGGGCCTCCCGCTGCTGCCACACCACTGGAGCACGATTTCTGTTCTCATCCTGAAGCAAAGTTCTTAACCCGAGGTACTATTTCTGGGTTAGCGGAGTCTGTAACCTGAAGCGTATGCAACCTGAAGCGTATGTAACCCGAGGTACCACTGTACTAGATGACCCTCAGGGTTCCTTGCAACTCTACAATTCTATGATTTTAGGAAAAGTGCTGAATTCTAAGGATCTCTCATCTTGTTTCCAGATTTGGTCAGTCCTAGTGCAGATGACCAGAGACAGAAACAGGATGGGAGGTCAGTTAGGGCAGGTAGGGGTCTCCGCTGAGACTTTCTAACCTTGCAGAAAACATACTGGGAACCAAACTACCGGTAACTCCTCAAACTCTCCTCCAGACTTTTCCTGGAATCCAAGTGAGCACAGCATACAACACATGGTCAGTATTTGATAAAGGATGCCTAGGCAATGATACCTGTGTCTCTCTCTGTGTGAGTGAAGGTGGAGGGCAAAAAAGGAAGAGTTCTCTCCATCCACCCATTCCTCTCTCTCTCCACCCGCCCGCCCCCCATTTTCTGTTTGCGCCTGTATATGGGAGGCGGGCATGAGACAAGCGGATGAGCCCTGACATTAATGGGCTTTTGCTACGGGTCTGCTGTAAGTATGGTTAACATGGAATATTACCCAATGCGAGAGTGTTTGAGGGAGAGTTTGTGTTGTGTTAGTTGAGTTGAGGAAATGCAGCCCTAGCATTAAGTAGCAAAAAAGAAAGGGTGATGTTAGTTAATGGAGAAAGCTGCTCACTTCAGGAATTGGTATTTACTGTTTCCAGAGTGTCTTTTAACCTTGCTGTATTCTGCTAAATTATTCCTTCTAGAATGCTGAACATCAATAAATGTCAGGGTTATAAATCGGTATTCGATAGACTGGGGCGCCAGATAAGATGTGGATTAACTGCTTGGACAAAATAGGAAGATCATGATAAAGCAAACAGTGAGGAGGCATCTGGGTACACCCGTAAGCAACCACTTACTCCAAGTTTCCTTCCTCTGGAAGGACAAGAAATACAAGACGTCTGCAACTTCCCAGAATAGAGATGAAGTGATAGGAAAAGTCAAACCTGTTATGCTTTGGTTGTTAAAGACATGAAACAGAAAATCTTGCAGCAACCCTGTGAAATAGTGTTCTTTGGATATCTTCTACAATTGCTTTGAAAAAATTTCAGTTCTTGAAGTGAAATGCCTGCATTTTTTCTTTAAGTTCCCCAAGAAGTGTTTTGCAAATCCAAGAGCCAGGATTGTGTCAGTGACGAATCTCCACAAAGGAGGTCCTTCTGTTCAGATGTGTGACTCCAGCCACGATGTGGTGTTTTATTTGTTCACCGACTTTTACATCTGTCTTGTTGTATGGTATGGTTTTGACCTTGCATACTGCTTTGCGAAATGATATGTGGTTTATAAATAATTGAATTGAATAAATAGGAAGACTTTGGCCTCTGTCTTACCTTACTAATGTGGCTATTATATTTACCTTACAAAGATGGGAAGTGTGAAATTCAATTTAAGCTACTGCTGCTAGTACCAGGTCAGTCACAATGAACAAGTTAGGCCAGTTGACTGAACTAATGATGAACACCTCCATCGTTCTCTTAGAATGGCAATGGTGCCCACCTGAGAGGTGCTGGAACTGAGTTCTGGCGAGATCTGACGGGGGGGGGAGCCCTGGCAGTGGCTGTCGCAGATGTACACCCCTGAGCTTAATCACGGCTTGTTTTCTCAAATGTGATGGAAGCTGGCTTGAGGGAAAACAACTCAAGTAACAGTATTTCTCAAGAAACCTCAGGATACAGATGGTTTGTGGCAAACGTCACAAGGACTCTGCTTCACATACCAGTGATAGGAGTACATTGGCACCAGATAAAATGGTACTGTGTGCACAGGCTAAATTTTAAAGCACTCCAAAGGAAAGCAATGAGAAGTCAAATGGAATTGCAACACCTACACTTTCTGAGACTTTTCCGATCCGTGGGAGCTGGTATCACTTCATAAGGCACCATTGTGATCCCTGAAAGACAAAAGGTCCTGGAGTTATTTGTGTGTGTGTGTGTGCATAGCCTGTGCAGGGTGCCATGTAAACAGAAATTTGAGATCTTGCCCTCAGGGCTGTGGACTACACAGATTTTTGAGCTTATTTTTAACCCTCATGTAAGAGACTTATTTGATCTGCATTATCTTGCAAAATTCCCTGTTTTCGTCCTTCCAGAAACACAACCTTTTTAATCTACTTTAGCAAAGCAACAACAGTTCTTTGGCACACCAGACACTAACAAAAATATTGTTCCAACCAGCGGTTGCTGATCCTTATTAATCCAGCAGCATTTACGGGAATCATCCTAGACACAAGTATAATTGGCTGGGAAATTAAAGACCTGAATAACTTGATCCATACCAAAGGGATAGAGTCTTATAGGAGCTTCCTACATTCGAAGTTAGTGTGGTGTTTTGTTGCAAAACTCGCAGGGCATCAAGGAGAAGCGGCTTGCTGGGTGGGGCAGAGCCTCTGTGCTAACTTCCCGGCAGGCGGATCATTGTTAGCACTACGCTAGCCCCACTCCCAGCCACCTTCTATGTTGGCAGGAGTGACCCACCTGCTGTGAAGCTAGCTGAATGGCTGCGCCTCACCCAATGAGCTGCTTCTGGCTGCAAACTATACCCCCAAAAGGCAGAACTAATAATTCCCCCACGTCTGCCATGTGGAAGACCAGGAGATCACCATGGGCTTGTGAGAACTGGAGGTGCTGCACCACAGCAAAAGAAAATGAGTCCTCTTTGGGGTCTCTCTCCTCATTCTTCTACAGCCACCACATCTTGTCCATTAAAAGGTGTCCAGAACACTGGGTTCTGCTCACCCAGTGTACAACTTCAACACTCTCAAATAGCCCAAAGCCTGGTCGGTCCCCTCCCCCCCAAATACCCCATGATGTGACAGAAGAAGAGCCTTGCTAAGCTATCTATTCTAGCATTCTGTTTCTACAGTGACTAACCACATGCCAATGGAAAGCCCACAAGCATGACATGAGTGAAACAGCTCTCTCTTGCTGCTGGTAACTTGCCCTCAGTGACTAACAGCCACTCAAAGCCTTATCTTCCATGAATTTGTCTAATCCTAATTTTTGCCACAGCACATGCAGAAGACACTGTTTAATTTGTGTTTGGTTCTATCCAGGTAAATATGCTTCTTAGTTTTGTTAGATTTAACAGAAAAATGTAATTTGTTTATTTTTAAAGGTCTATAATAATCTATTTTTAAGGGCTCTTTAAGCTATATAGTTTATTTTACAACTATATGCATCTGGATCTACACAGAGAGGAAGAGATTTCATTGCAATCCCTAGTTTAGAATTTGCTTTTTGCATAACTTCAGCACATTGGATCAGCATTTTCAGAAAGCTATCCATCGTGACCCTAAGCCCTCTCCTGGTCACACCACAACGCAAACTCATTTGATTTGTAGGTATGTTAAAGGAGCAATGCATTTGATTTCAAGTGTTTTATATGTGGCTGCATCATTCTGAAGGGTTTCTGAGTCTTAATGTGAAACAAAGGGACTGAGAGGCTATGCATACATCAGATTGTTAATGTGTACGTTAATGTGTACATAGATCCAGCTTTTTCCAAGGATTGTGAGTGAAATTACCCAAATTTGTATTTTTTGTGTGAGCATATGATTAATTTTAATTTTCATTCAGTTGTATTGTCTTTCTATATTATTGCATGCCATTGAAGCATATGTTCTTTCTTAAATGAAACAAAAATATTGTAAAATTAAAAAAATCTACAGCACCATGTGTTCAAGAGTTATTTGAGCCCATGAATGCATCTTTCTAGCTGTAGCATCTATGTGGAGCCAACTCACCTTTTTGAAGGGCTTTGTTGATGAAACAGAGTCCGAACATGGACACTTGGGATTTCAAGTCACTCAAGGTCTGTTTAAGTGCTACGAAACTGGTGGGCTCCTCACACTTCAGTCCAATCAAAGCTTCTGTGCAACCCGACATTACTCTTATTTTTGGGAAGTCCTGTGGGAACAAATAGATTTTAACAAAAGATTGAAACTCACTGAAACATTTTTGGGAGAATTTTGATGTCCTCATCACAGAAATGGAACCACCTTGGTTTGCCTGCAGGCTTTCTGACTACGTGTATAGAATCCAGGGCCAGCCCACCCATGAGGCAAGATGAAGAGACTGCCTCAGGTGGCAGGATCCACAGGGGTAACAGATCCCAGTGTAGATCTTCATTCACTCCTCTTGTTCCTGGTGTATATCTCCACTCACCCTTTCTTCCCTGGCAGGGTGTTTGTGCCATTTTATGGTCTACCTCAGGCGCCAATATTTTTCAGGCTGGCCATGCAATCTATTCTAGCATTCTGTTTCTACAGTGACTAGTTGGAAGGGACCTCAGAATTCATCCTTTGCTCAAGGCTGGATATGTACAGTGCAAAACACAAATCTGTTTAAGTGCCTCCAGTGAAGAAAAATCTACAACTTTCCCCCTCTGCCCAGAAGGGGCACCATCACAGCAAGCCATGACAGGAGACTATTTAATGCTTTGAATGTACAGTATCAGGTTTTTGAATTTCGTGGTGAAAATACCAGAGATATTTGAGAAAATGTTCTTTAAAAAACAACAACCCGTTAACAACCTTTCCCCTTTTTAATTATCCAAGGGAACATGGATAATTGGTTATAACTATCAGGGTATGATGGCCTGAAGGCACATGGTACTGTAACTATGTTCAAACGAAGCAGCTGCAAGTCTGAGCAGTGCATGCCTGGGAGACCAAACTGATTCTGCCTTCACAACAGAAGAAAGGAAAGTTAGAAATGTTATAAGAGCTAGTGTGGCTTCATGTTTAGAGTGTTGGACGAAGACCTAAGAGACTCGGTCTCAAAGCCCCACTCAGTCATGAAGCTCCCTGAGTGACTTTGGGCCAAGTTACTGTCCCTCAAGTCCTAACCTACCTCATAAGGTTGTTGAGAGGATAAAATGGGAAGGGAGGGTAGTGCCAAGATCTTTACCTTCAGCTCAAAGGATCGCACAAACACTCACACATGACAAGGATATAATAATTCTACTGGAATATCACTGAACGCTTTATTGCTCTTTTGCTATGGGCCAAATACGGCCTTATAGGCTAAATGCCACCTCTATGCAAACAGGCCCATTCCTCCCGCTACATTCCATTTGTGTGGCTTAAATGGTACAGAGGTCATTTGCTCACATAACATGGTGTTCAGTTTAAGACTCTGTTTTATTATTTGCATTTCTCTAGCGGCTTAGAGAAACACTTGATCAAACGAAAAATAAAGTCGCACTCTTTGGGCATGTTTTTAGCAAAAAGAGGAGTTTTTGTTGCTGTTCCGCACTGGAGATTTTAGAATCAAGGCAGGTGATCCTGTGAAAACGTTTATGAGCGGCAGTGTATAAGAAGTTGGGAGTCTCTTGCCTCAGATGGGCAGCTCCTGCCCAATCCACTGGGGCTACATGACCTGCTGCTGGCATCAGGGGAGAATTTTGTAAACACATAACAAGTACAATCTAATAATAAGCAGGTGATGGAAGCTGGCACCAGGGCTAGCCTTGTGAAAATAAATGTCCTTTGCTTACTCTCTTGTGCTTGGTACTGGCACACTTCCCAGCAGAGTAAAGAGGAATATGTGGTAGAGGAATTTCACCCAGCACAGTACACTCCTTAACCGAGTCACCCACTTTCTTTCATGCTAATAATGGGTGGGGCAGTAGCAACAACGGTAGGAAGCACCGACCATTCAAAGGACAAAAGAGGTCAGAAAGGGTTACGAGATGCCTGAGAAGAATCAGGTTGCTCAGCATGTGGTCTGGGGCTGATGGGAGTTGTAGTCTAAAATATCTGGTGGACACATGGCTGGGTAAGATTGCCTACTCTATTCTGCCTTGGTCAGACCATACCTGGGATACTGTGTCAAATTCTGGGCACCACAATTTAAAAAGGATATTGACAAAGCTAGAATAAAGGCAGAGGAGAGTGACCAAAATGATCAAGGGTCTGGAAACCAAACCTTATGAGGAACAGTTGAGGGAGCTGGGTATGTTTAGCCTGGAAATGAGAAGACGGAGAGGAGATATGAAAGCTATCCTCAAATATCTAAAGGGCTGTCACATGGAAGACAGAGCAAGCTTTTTTAATCCTGCTCCAGAAGGTAGAAGAAGAGAAGAGTTTGGATTTGATATCCCGCCTTTCACTCCCTTTAAGAGTCTCAAAGCGGCTAACATTCTCCTTTCCCTTCCTCCCCCACAACAAACACCCTGTGAGGTGAGTGGGGCTGAGAGACTTCACAGAAGTGTGACTGGCTCAAGGTCACCCAGCAGCTGCATGTGGAGGAGCGGGGACGCGAACCCAGTTCACCAGATTACGAGACTACCGCTCTTAACCACTACACCACACTGGCTGTGGACTCAAACCAATGGATTCAAGTCCACTAAACATTAGGAAGAACTTTCTGACAGTAAGAGCTGTTAAACTCCTTTGGGAGGTGGTAGACACTCCTTCACTGAAGGTTGAATGGCCATCTGTCCTTGTTGCTTTAGATGAGATTCCTGCATTACAGGAGGTTGGACTAGATGGCCCTCAGGGTCCCAACTCTACAGTTCTATGATTCCCTGGTCTTGACTGTGCTCCAATTACAGTGTGGACTCTACCTGCAGAAACTGATGGTCACTTGGGTCTTCCATGAGACCTGTCAGCCAGTAATTCTGCTTCTGGAGATCAATCAGCTGCTCTTGACTGTGCTGAATGGAATTCCCCATTCCAACTAAGGCCGATCTTTCTTCTTCATCTATAAAGTCCATCACCTTGTTCTGCAGTCGCTTGAGCTCTTTCATCGCTTCGGCAAAGGCCCTATTCACTTCGTCTCGGGCCGTCTTCACTACTTTCTGAAAGGGAAAGACAATGCCAAGCACATCACATTTTCACCTACCATTGTTTAAAGTATGGAAGTTGCTACTACACGATGTAGCATTGACGTGGGCAGCTTTAAAAGTGGATTTGAGAAATCCATGGAAGATAAGGCTACTGATGGCTGCTAGTCATGATGGCTATGTATTGCCGTGATGCCTGTGAATCCTAGTGTTATGTACTGAGTTGAATGGGATCCAAAAGGCAGCAGTCTGATTGGTCCTAGAACAATAGGATTCAGAATGCAGCAGTCTGATTGATCCACAGGAGCCACCCAATCCAGCTCCAGGTGAAAGTGAATCCGCAACCCGATTGGCTTACAGGTGAATCCTGGAATTAGCCAATCACGTGGGGCCCATTGTAAATAATGTATATGAAGCACACATTCTGGGGGAACTTCCATTCCTCCTCACCACTATGAGCTGAATAAAGAGCATGAAATGCACTCTCGACTCGGAGTATATTTCACCTAGTGACTGGGGATTGCATGCGGGAGAGTCCTATTGTGCTCATGTCCTGCTTGGGGATTCCCCCTAGCGTTTGTTTGGCCACTGTTGAATGTTGGATTAGGTGGGCCTTGGACCTGATTCACTAGGGCTCTCCTTATCTTCTTATGTGTTCATTTAATACTCCTTTGTGAAATTCTCAGGGTAGGTGCAGACACGCATTTTTAAAGTGGCAAAGCTGCTATGGAACCATACATAAATAAGGAGCAATTGGTTCTGCTGGTTTCTAGCAAAAGTACTGCGCACACACTGCTAATTGGCTTCATGCTCCCAACTTTGTCTTCCTCCTGAGAGCACCCTTTCAAGTTAAGAGAGAGTCCTGCTTTCGATAAAAGAAAATAAGGCACCAAAGAAGCAGGCTAACTTGCTTGTTGTGCTTTCTTTTCTTTTCATTTTTTCCTTTGAAAGAGGATTGTCTACCTGAAATGTGGTGGTGAAGAGGGAAAGGAAACAAAGGGAATCAGCTTTCAGTCTGGAGGGCCTACATGTGTAATTTGAGGAGAGGTAGTGAGAAGAAAGCAGAGCTCACCAACCACAGGAAACCCTATTCCTGTTTGCGCTGGGATGTCTGTATGTATTGCATTGTGGTCCCTTTCAGTGCTGTTTAGCTGCTTTATTTATCAAATAGTCCTTCACAATAAAAGCTGGACATATTTTCTAAAAAAGAAAAGAAGCAGCAACATGTCGCTTGTGGGACCGACAGCCTCAGCCGCACAGCAGTTCCTTGAAGCAGCAATGTTGTTAGGTCTTCAAACGATGCAGTTTGTGATCTAAAGCAGGTGTCCCCCAAAACACATTGTTTTGTACATCTGCAAACCCTGAGTCTGCTGATAGCTCATTCCTATGCATGAATGTTACCACTTTGGCTACATAAGAGTTCATACTCAGATGATGAGTTTGCTATTAGTATACAGTGGTTCCTCGGGTTAAGTACTTAATTCGTTCCGGAGGTCCATACTTAACCTGAAACTGTTCTTAACCTGAAACACCACTTTAGCTAATCGGGCCTCCTGCTGCTGCCGTGCTGCCGGAGCACAATTTCTGTTCTCATCCTGAAGCAAAGTTCTTAACCCGAGGTAATATTTCTGGGTTAGCGGAGTCTGTAACCTGAAGCGTATGTAACCCAAGGTACCACTGTATAGTGTATATGACTCTCAGTCAGCCAGAAGAACAGAATGGGAGCCAAACATGACCTGGGATGTTCCATGGAATAGTAGAGAAAGCTGGCATTTGCAAGGGGTCTTTCAGGGTGGCTAGGCCTCCAGATCTAAAGAAGTGTCAACCACTTGACTTCAGTACAGTGGTACCTCGGGTTAAGAACTTAATTCGTTCTGGAGGTCTGTTGTTAAGCTGAACCTGTTCTTAACCTGAGGTACCACTTTAGCTAATGGGGCTTCCCGCTGCCGCCGCACGATTTCTGTTCTCATCCTGAAGCAAAGTTCTTAACCTGAGGTACTATTTCTGGGTTAGCGGAGTCTGTAACCTGAAGCGTCTGTAACCTGAGGTACCACTGTACATGCAAATACATGCCCACATGAGGAACGGTACAATACTGAGTGGCAGTAAGTGCCCCTGGATCTGTGTGATGTGCCATGGATTCGGTCCCTTCCCTCAGAAGCTTTTCTCACCGCAAGGTAGTTAACTCTGCCCCTGTGTTGCTGACTGTCCACTGCCACCATCAAGACTTGGTTTTCCACGTTGGCCTGTACTCTCCTGACTTCGACCTGGGAAAGAAAGAATTAGAACATGGAAGCAGCAGTCTGGGGATGACGACTTCACATACACCTCTTTTAAAAGTGGAGCATAAATAATCAGTGCTCATTTTTAAAAATAAATAAATAAATGAGATATGTGGGATGTTTATTCCAGTTTTATAGAAGAAAGCCTGTTTGGACTCACATTCCAAAGGACTGGACTAGATGAACAGCCGCTGGAATTAATCAGGAAGCCCATTTTTTATTCACAAACTGCTTTTTGACGCAAAATGTCTTCAATGCAGCTTACAGTTTTTTAAAAAAAGAATTTAAAATTCTGATATTAATACCTCATACAAAACCTAACAATATTCATTCATAAACTTTACTGCACTAGCCAAAGGCCATGGCATCGTTCACAGGGAGAACAAAAGGAAAAACAGCAATAACCATAAAAAACATTTTTTTAAAAAAAACATTTAGCGCTACCGGTGCAATAAACCATGGTCAAGTCTCCTAGAGATTATTTGTTGCATGAGCTGGAATAGCAGGGAAATCTCCGGTAAAATATGCCAGCTTAAATGTCCGAATCCCCTTTGCAGTTGACACCTAACAATATGGAACAGCAGAACAATACACCATTAAGCAGTGCCAAAGAAGCCTTGACAATTCCATGCTAGTTGTCTGGTAAAATAAAAAAAAAGCAACCCTCGAACAAAACACCTGAAGTATGGGAAATAATGAAACCTCCAAGGCAAGCGAATTTCCATCGCAAACTGTACCTCCAATGATTTTGGGACAACAGGGCTGGTTTAAGACTTAGGACTGCCTGAGGCAAAGGATAAGATGATGTCCTCCTTCTCCAGACAAGCTGATTGGAGGGCAGTCAAATTTTACTTCAATAGTACGGATGGGATAGCATGACCCCCCCCCACACCTGAGGGCAGCAGGGGTCCGGGACAAACTACATGGCACACAGAACTGTGCCCTCCGACAGAAGGGAATGGCTAGGAGACTCAGGAGAAGGATCCACAGCCTCTAGTATCTGCTAGCCACCTCACTCTGCCCAAGAATGGGGGTTAATCATGTGGGGCATAGTAGAAAAGCCTCACCTGATTATCTTAGTAGGCAGGGAGGTTCTTATCTCAGTTTTCTTTTTATGAAACTGGGTGTAACCGGATAGGGTGCTGTCCTCAGCTGAACCCTTTTGTTCAGCTTCTAACCAACTTTGTCCAAATTGCACAATCTCAAGGGCAAGCAAACTCAAAATAAAACAAGGCATAACAATCTTGGTGTCAGTATGAACTGGTTCATTGCTTTTGTTGCAATGGCAAGTTGATGGGCTCACTCGTCTTCTGCTGATAGCTTGCTTGAAAAAACATCACTCCTAATGTGACTGTTTCTCCTTTTAGAAGAAATAAAGGATGTGAAAGAAAAGTACATACAAGTACAAGCCATATATCACAAATACAGACAGCATTTTAACCTCATAGCTAATATGTCTAATATATAGTTCACCAGGTTCTACATACACACACACACACACACACACACACACACACACACACACTTGGGCTCATCATTTTATTATGTATTTATATTTAAAAGTTATATCCCACCCTATGTCATAGGGCACATTGTAGCAAGCAACACATAACATGTCAGTAACATTAAAGCACATCATTTCTTTCGTTTTCCAAGTTATGAATAGGCAAAAAACAATAAAAACAGGATAAATCATCATTGTTATAGGGGGGAAAAATGCATTCTGAAAATTATTATATCTCCTCTAGTCCTCAACAGTGTCAAACAGATATACAGTGATACCTCATGTTAAGAACTTAATTCATTCTGGAGGTCCGTTCTTAACCTGAAACGGTTCTTAACCTGAGGTACCACTTTAGCTAATGGGGCCTTCCGCTGCTGCCGTGTGATTTCTGTTCTCAACCTGAAGCAAAGTTCTGAACCCGAGGTACTATTTCTGGGTTAGTGGAGTCTGTAACCTGAAGCGTCTGTAACTCAAGGTACCACTGTAAATCTCTCATTTTCCACACACACCCCAAAAAAACCCACACACAAGCAAAAAAACCCAACAGAGAGAGAAAGAGAGATAGGTGGGAACTAAGACTAAATTGATACTATATACAGTTTTATCAGTCTCATTTTTTAGCTAATACTATCAGTTTCTGCTTCTCTATATTTGTCCTATTTATCCTGCAGTTCTAAAAACTGAGGATTTACCCAAGTTTAAACAAGCTTCTGTACCTTTTCACATGTCATATTCCATTTTTTGTCCTTGTGGGGAAGGAAAAAAACAAAAGGCTTTGGGAGGAAAGCAAGTTCTCCCTCTGAATTGTTAATAATTTTCTTTTCCTGGGCTGTCCCATCTCTAGTGCCTATCAATGGAAAGAACAGTGATGAAGAATAGAAATAAGAGAAATAGGGTAAAATGGGAGATGGTCTGTGCTACTGAAATCCCAACCTGACCCAGTGGGAAGTGACACTGCCTCCCCTCCCCCAGTTGCCAACCAAGAGGGGTGAAGGGCGCCACACGCACGATCTCCAAAAGATGTTATAGGAATCGTTTAGGAGAAGGGGCTATAGTACTGACCTAGCACCAGTTGTCCTCTTCTGAAAGTTGCATGGCAGGAAAACTAACTGCTGACTTTAAAGGATGGCATGATACTACTCACTTCTTTCTTGCTCCTGTCGTCCTTCAGAGAGATGGCGTCATGATTCTTGTGCTCTTCCCGAACACAGATGTGGCAGATGAATTTCCCTTCGATTCTGCAGAACAGCTCCAGCAGTCTGTGATGTTTCAAGCACATATTAGCCTTCAGGTCATTGAGAGGTTTTATCAGCTGATGGTTCCTGAAGGCATTGTCTTCATAGTGGGAACGGATGTGGTTTTCGCACAAGGAAGCCATGCATTGCAGGCAGGACTTGACAGCCTTCATCTTCCTGGGGGAGCAGAAGTCACACAAAACCTCCCTCTGACCTTGCAGCTTCCTTGACCCTTGGGCTTCTTCCCGTGCGAACCTCGTGGCGATTTCTCCCAGGGTTGTGTTTTTGCGCAGTTGAGGCCTCGAACTGAAAGGCTCACGACACTGAGGGCAGTAGGGGCAATCCCCGACCAGGGCTTGGTGGTCCCAGTAATCCTGCAAACAGTCCATGCAGAAGTTGTGTCCGCAGGCTGTGGTGACGGGGTCTCTGAACACCTCGAGGCATATCGGACACACAATGTTGTCCTCGAGGAAAAGCAAGCTACCTTTCTTCATAATAACACTTTCTTTTTTGGCTGAGACTCAACCAGTGCTTGTAGTTGCACAAAACCCTAGGAAAAGTTGGGCTGCCACCTGTTTTTTTTATTAAAAAAAACACACACAGTAGTTGAAACAAATGGCTTTTAATTGACTGGTAAAACATGCACATTTGCATAGAGCTAAGAAAATAACATTTTAGAAGAAAAAAGTGTGTCTTTGAAGATATTGCAGAGTGCACTAAAAGTAAACAAAATGTTTAAATGTCTTGCCAAATTGACTGTGGGCAAAGTTTTAGTTGCTCAAACTTTTCTTTACTTAGTTACTACAACCAATTACCGGTAATTGGCGGTTGTAATCCCTGTTAACAGACAATGGCTTCCTCATGTTGAGATGCAATAGGTAGTGTTCTTTGCAGATGGTTAAACCTGTTACCACTCTTCAATGGGTGAGACTGCATCATTCAGTCATACTCAGGAGAGAGCTAGTCTAAGAAAAGAGGCAAGACTGGCACAGTGAATCCTGCAGGAACAGTAGACACAACTTTTGGATTTTGTGTTGTAGCACAAAAAACCCCAGAAGTGTTGAATGGTCACTGTAAAATGTGAAGGTTCTTTATTGTTTCACAAGTTGTGTATGTCTTTAAGGGCTAGGGCCAGGGCAAATAACGAGACCCAGTCTTACAGCTGTGAAACATAGCAGGGGCTGCTAGGTTGTGTTAATAAAGCTGTGTCAGCATTTGGGCATAGTATATAAGGAGCAGCCCCTAGCTCCCTGATTACCCTGGGGGGACGGGTTGGTGGTTGGGTCATGTTTGTTATTATCTTTAGAGTAAAAGGAGTTTTTGTTTTGTTATTAAAACCTTGTTAAAGTTATTTTTGAGTTCCTTGTTATGCATGGTCTCCCCAGCAAGCTCTCTGCAGCACCACTAAACTGCAAATCTGGGATAATCTGGGTTAAAACTATGTGGAAAGAGCACACTCCATACAGGAGTCTTGGCTAGATTATTTCTGTTCCTTCCATTCCTACCTTTGTGACCCTATAATTCTACAAACAGATGGATTTTTATCAGTGAAACTCATTTCCCACACTCACCTGTTCAGCTGTGATACAAAGTCAATTGTGGCACTCTGTAACATTAAGTACCATCTGGCAAAAATTAGCAACCCGTAGGTGCTAATAGCAACTGTTCTACCTACTAACAGATCCCTCATCTAGCTCCAGTGGCTAAAGGTTTTACGTTGTTCTTTTCTTGGTCCAAAACAGTGACTCATATTGAGTTTCTGTCAGTTTACAGTCTTTCATGGGGTCTGAATTTGCTATGTGACATCACAGTTCAAACTACAAGGGAGGGGGGAGCTGAGCACTCTGGTTATGATGTCATTGCACAAGCAGGTCCAAGTCAAACATTAAAAAGACCACTCTTGAAAGCTCTTGCAAGGGGAGGTAGGCTATAGGCACCTCAGAGAACTGACATGAAGAGGGAAGACCACATTGAATGGAAACCAGGCACTTTGAGGCAATTCTTCCCTCTGTCCTCTTAATTTAGTCTAAATACTGGTCAGATATTTCCCAGAAACAGAAAAATGTATTTAAAAAAATAATAATGAAAGAAAACAGTCTCTATTTTTGATGAGATACACTTAGCCCTCTCTCAGGAAGACTGCATAACAATTTCAACATTTTGCATTGCGTCACCAGAACAATTTCGTTCAGCATCTTGTCCTCAAGTATATTATCTGTTTAATTAAAAAAAGGTAAAGGACCCCTGGATGGTTAAGTCCAGTCAAAGGCAACTATGGGGTTGCGGTGCTCATTTTGCTTTCAGGCCAAGGGAGCTGGGGTTTGTCCAGAGACAGTTTTCCGGGTCATGTGGCCAGCATGACTAAACCACTTCTGGTGCAATGGAACACTGTGACGGAAACCAGAGCTCACGGGAACACTGTTTACCTTCCTGCCACAGCGGTACCTATTTATCTATTTGCACTGGTGTACTTTCGAACTGCTAGGTTGGCAGGAACTGGGACAGAGCAACAGGAGCTCACCCCATCATGGGGGATTTGATTTGGGATGTGGGTGGCGCTGTGGTCTAAACCACTGAGCCTTATGGCCTTGCTGTTCAGATCTGTTTAATTATTGTACGGTTGGGAACATTGTCTCCACAGGTGGCCAACTTTCCTGTGAGAACAACTGCTCAGGTGTAAGTACCCCACAGGCCTACATTCTTAGCATCATGTGTTTGTTATACTACTAAAGAAGTAAAATGTGATCTGTATGAAAACACAGAAGCTTGTCCCAGGGAACCATGGAGCCAGGTAGCAGGCACATATATCTGCATCCCATAGAGCACAGACATGCTACTTTTTAGGCTTCAGACAACTACAGATTACACTGAAACATAGACTACAGGGAATGTACAGAAAAGGGCAACCAGTGTTATCAAGGGAATGGATAAATTCCTGTGATAAAAAGTTACAGCATTTGGGGCTTTTCAGAGAAAAGGAAAATAAGCAGCGACATGGAAGTATCGTAGAATTGTAGTGTTAGAAATTATGCATGACATGGAAGAAGTGTGTGTGTGTGTGTGTGTGTGTGTGTGTGTGTGTGTGTGTGTGTGTATACTCCTGTCATAATACTAGAACACATGGACATCTAATGAAGTTGAATGTTGGAAGATTCAGAAGAAAAATAAGAGAACAGTGGACTCGTAACTTTCAAACTCCTTATTTTTGAATGATCAGAGAAGTCACCTCACCTCATTATTAGTATTTTAGCACCCTTAATTCTCAGTGGCCTGAGATGCAAGTCTCCTTTGGACAACAATGAAAACATAAAAATGATACAAAATTGCACCTTCCGGTATTAAAAATGAGGACCCCAACTTTTTTTTATCTACAAGGTAGTATCTTAAACCCATGACAATGGATCTGCTTTCACCCTTACATTTCTGTCTTGTTTAAGTAGGCAGTGTGTGAACAGACATTAGCTGTCTTTCCTTTGATGACAGCATTTTCTGTTCTGGTGCAAGAGTTTGGGTAAAGTGTAAGAGCCTGTAAGCTTTCAGCAACAGAACCTTGACCAGCAAAAGCTATTGCTTCCAGGTTAGAAGTTGTTGCAGTCTTTGTGACACAGAAAACACACGTGAAAGACACTCCCAAGCTCTCTTTACTACAGGTAGAGTTGTAGGGCGTAAGAAAATAGCTCAGATGCTCAAGTCATGTCAGAATCTTTATTGGAAAAAAAAAAATCACAGCATCTCCATTATTATTCAAACACATTTAATAAACAAAGAGAAACAGTAGCAAAGGGCACTGACATGTGACGAACTGTACAAAACCTCAAGGTTTGCAGGCAAAACCTGAGGGTGAGGAGCCCACGGCGCAGCTGCGGAGGTCCGAGGAGCCAACCCCCACCCCCTTGTGGAAAACCCCCCTCCCCTCGGACCACTCAGTCACCCCTGAGAAAAATTGATTAAAAATGTGCAGAAACAAAGACACTTTTAAGAGGTTAGCTCCAACCTTGCTGTAACGGAACAATTGGCCACTGGGAAACTGGACCTGCTACTGGTCCCCAGGGGCTAGCTAATGTTTTAAAGGAAACCTCCTCAAGAGATGCAAATCACCCAGATAAACACCCATCCAATCATTTGCTCCTCTCTTTTCATTTACTGCCTTCTGCAGGGGAAACAGGGTTCTTACTTATTTTCCAGCTTTTAGTTTAGGAGATAATGTTTGGACAGAGATAAAGGCAAATGGAAGGAAAAGCCCTGTTGCTAATAAAGGCAGAGATAAAACTGGTGCAGAAAATGGAAGCCAGTTCTTGAGATTAACAGGGCCTGGAGGTGACCTGTCTTTGTGGGGAAAGAACATCACAAACGGATGAGCTAGAATGGTGTCTTGCCGTAGCTGGATTTCAAGCCCTTATACTAGGAAAGCCAATAGCTTTTCCAATCCCTAATACTGTTTCTATCTCCAGCTAAACAGCTCACCACTCCAGGGAGGGTCCCAACGAATTTGATTACTTTAGTTGAGAATACTTAACAAGGAAAGGTAAGGAGAAGGCAATTGTGTTCCAGTGAAGAACTTAAAATCCACTGAAAAACGCTCACTAGTTGTCAGCAGCAAGTGGAGTATATAGGATAGGACTACCCCATTTATTAGGCAGAAACACTGCTTCTCAGAGAAGTTTAACTGCAATCCCGCTGTAATGCATTGCATCAAGCCAGTTACGGCTCATCTCACAATCTGGTTTTCCTCCAGATTCCAATGGAGCCATTCCCAATGGCACAATATGGGCAACAGAATGAGTCTTATTTATCCAGTCTGTTATCCTGACATCAGGCACTCCTCTAATGGGGCTTCCCCATGCATGGTGTTTTTGGTGACTATAAAATAAAGCAATGAGGTATTCATTTTGATTAACTAAAGCTACACAGTAAGGTCTCCTTCCAAGCAAACCTAACACTGCTACGTGCCCAGCAAGGTGGGGAATGAGTTGGGTTAGGCCATGTTGGAAATGGCAGCTACTCTTGGCATTGTCAGCCTGTTTTTCTTTCAACTAGTTCATAGCACCACTGCCCACTCTCGCCTCCTCCCTGAGAACGAGAGATTATGAGGGTATATGTGAATGCTATATATATAAATATATATCTGCAGTTCTTATACTTCCTCGCAGCACATACACACCCGATTATTTATCAGTTGTGGACATACACTGACAACAGCTGAAGGTACAAGATAGGGGTTTATGTACACATCACAGTGTTAGTTAGATCCAGCCAAGACGTACAGTCTAATCATGCCAATACCAACACATTATAAACAGGAAGGGCAGGGCAAGACTGGAATGTTGGTTTACTTCAACACAATATGGAGCCAGTCGAGTCTCAGCAGCCACCGACTGACCTCAAGACCTTTGGTACAGTCTTCTTGTAATAGAGACTGAACTAGGACATGTTATTCTAACCCTTAACCTACCAAAACTTCTCTGGAGGTGCATTGTGGGAAGCTCAGTGATATATGCACATACAAACTGAAGAACGATGGAGGATGTGGGGCAGCGGGGAATTAAGTGCCAAACTTGATTTAAACTCCATGCATTTTATCCGCGATGAGGCCTTTAACGTCCCCATCCAAACTTCACGCACTGTCCTTCTACCCCACCCTTTTCACTTTTAAGGAAGAAATAGAACGAGAAGCCTCATCAACTTACACTATAAAACATAAAGAAGACACAGTGAATGCAATTCCTTGGTGGAAAATTCCAAACACATCAATTTGTATATAAGGGGTCTTCGGATTGTAAGCGGAGAGCTTTGATTATTGCCAAGGGACACCAAAGCATTTCAATTTTTCTGAAACTTTGGTTTGGTATGTTTTGGGGCTTATCTCAAAGGCCCAGAAGTCAAGATGACTCCCAAGGAACAAAGCCAGGATACGGAGGGGAGGTACCATGCAGCAAATGCTTAAGGGATTCCCATTTACCAACAACTAGGAGGGGACATTTCACTGATTAGGGATGGCACAAGTTCACTGACAAGATCAGTGAGTCCCATTTGGCTAAGATCAGAAGAGAGGCACGACATTTTCACGTCCATTCAAGGCATTCCAAAGGGGGGGGGGGGGAAACACATTACAGAAGTTCACACACCACTTTGGACAAGAAAAAAAAAATCACAACAGTTTGGCAACTTTCATCACCACCCCTCCCCGCCCCCCGCAATACCACTTAGTTATTTGGGGTAAGATAATACAATAAAAGGAGGTGGAGGATTGAAAGTGCAGAATCACCATGTGTAAATAAGGGACCCTCCGTCCCTGAATGTATTGGATAGAGTTGTTAAAGCCTACCAAAGTAACTAAGAGTACAAAGAAAACCTGCTTTTAATGCAGGACGAACAAGGGGGTCTTTTCATGCTGCTGAATACAAGACAAGGCAAAGCTGAACTTGGCAGGGACAAATCCTCCAGATCAAAGAGCAACTTTAAAGTTAGTCAAGGGACTATACTCCAGGCTCTGGCAGGAAAAAAACGGGACATAAGCCCCGTTGCCACGCTCCTCTGATATTTAAGAGATAGTAGAAATGGATTTGAAATTTGCAGAAATAGCATATTTTTAAAGATGTGTGAATGGCGATGACCAAACCACACTGCGAGAAATGCTCAGAGCTTATATTTTAGTGTTATCTGAAGAAAAACCCTTCAGCCAAGGCCCCATGGTAAACATAACCCCACCCACTCCCAAATTAAAAATTGCCCATCTAACAGGTATCTGAGTCAGTAACGAATCCAAAACAAAAATTAAAAGTTTTTTTTTGCCGGGGGGTGGGGGCAGGAATGTTCTTGGTTTAGACATTTACTTTCAAATGCATTTTCATCAGATCTGGGAAAGCGTGTTACAAATTTCTTTAAAAATGACACCATTAAACCAAACTCCTCAGTCATCAGTCCAGACCACTGATGCCTGGGATATCTTAAAAGAGCCCAGGAATCTGGGCAGCCCTCACTTTTAGCCCTCTCTAAAGAGAGCCAAAAACACAATTAAATAAAAATAAAAATAAATCACATCAGTGCCAAGACAGAAATAAAAAGAAACAGAGTTAGTGGAGTAAAGGGGGCTATCTGGCTGGAAGATTCTCTTCTTTCTTCATCTTCTGTAACTGGAGTGGGATGAGCCTTTGGTTTTCACCAG
Source organism: Podarcis bocagei (assembly GCF_964188305.1). Taxonomy (NCBI): domain Eukaryota; kingdom Metazoa; phylum Chordata; class Lepidosauria; order Squamata; family Lacertidae; genus Podarcis; species Podarcis bocagei. The sequence goes on from NC_138126.1 coordinate 98,824,279, forward strand.
GATTAATTTTCTACTGGCAGGACAGGCTCAGCTTTGCTTTGTGTTAGTTTGATTACTGTACAAAAGCAAGGTTGGACTGCAGGAAAAATGCTCTGCCCAGCTAGATTGCCCTTTTGACATCTGGGAGTTTTAAAGTATTAGATGCTTAGATTACATCCGTGATCCTCGTTCCTGAAGAATCTGTGGGGAGAGAAGCACCAAGACAACAGCAACATGATTAGAACTTATTGCAATAGAGGGGGAAAGAAACAGAAGGAAAAATCTGAACTTTGTACCATAGTACTTAGCACCTGGCTTCTCACCCAGGGTATTATAGGAAAAAGTTATTAACTACAGGAGGCTAAATACTCTACAAAATAAACCCTTAGCTGGTTAGGTTCTTTGTTATTGCTAAACTGAATTATTTAGCTCCATGCTAAAATATTTGACTTTTGAGGCATACTTGGGCTGTGCTTTGGCAGCTGGTTCTGTCTAATAATACATGTATAGTTTTGTAGGCACCTTTGCCTACATATTGGCCCTTCCAGCTCACTACTTGTGCTACACTTTAAGTAGATTTCATCATCAGTTTTAAGCTTCTGTTTCATGGATTAAACTGCTGGAAATAGTTGGACTATATCAGCTTTTAAGTTGTTCTAACACTACAGCATTGTGTGGCTTGTGAATATTTGTGGATGCAGTCACATAGAAAGCTGCCATATAACAACAGCTGGTCCATGAGCTCTGTGCTGCCTACACTGACTGGCAGCAACTCGCCAGTTTCAGGCACGATTCTCTCCCAGCCCTACCTGGAAGGGCTGGGGATTGAACCTGGGACGGAGCTATAACCCATCCCTTATCTTAACCCACAGTTTCTCTCGATCTCCCTTCACTTTTCAGCTCAATGTAAGATTTAGTGACAGAGGCTACAGGTTGTATCCAATGGTGTCTGTCAGCTGACAGCAAAGGTTCCATCAATGGAATGGGGAGGGAAGCCATTTTCAGCAATACGTCTGCAGTCTCCTTATTGCCCCCCACCAAAAAAACCCCACAATATTCTAAGAGGGTCCTCCAACCCTCTTGAGCAGATGTAGAATATGTGCTTAGAGGGCTGTGGGTGGAAGGAGGAACTACTGAAAATTACTCCCCTCCCTGTTCCATGGACGGAAGCCTTATTGTCAAATAGGCACCATTAGATACAACCCTATAGCACAAATATATTCAGAAATGTTAACATGGTCCTTGCCAACCCCTTTATGCAGCACTACATTACACATGTTCTGTGCAAATTTGCAGTGGTGACAGTGCTAAAGAGAAGACCAGACTCTCTGAACCTGCAATCCTATACATACTTATCTGGAGTAACCCCACTGATACCAACAAGATTTACTTCTTAGCAGACATTGAACTGAAAGATTAAAAGCTCCCAGAGACTCTTTCAGAAACTTTACGGAAGATGGAAGCAGGGAGAGGAACTGTTTCTAAAGATTACCATTAGGAGAACATACTGAGAGCTCGACAGCTTCTTTACCAGATATTTTCAAAATTAACTGACCAATTCACTAGGAAATATCTACCACCACCCTTGTACATTTTTGCCTCCCTCATTTCAGTGGCTTATTGTTATACTTCCACAATTTCTAATTGTAGGGTATTGCATTTATCTTAGACTTTTATGTTGTGAACCACCCTGAGACCTACAGGTACAGGGCAGTATACAAATTATTATTATTATTATTATTATTATTATTATTGACAAAACTCTGACTAACAGGAACTATACACCTTGCAACATCAAAAGCAAGCTGCCTTCTGTATTTATTCCATTCTGTATTCAGAAACATTAATGTGATCCTCAAGGAATTCAATTGCAAGCAGGTTCCTCACCTTTGCTTTCTCACTAGGCTCTATCACTATGCCATTGGTAGAGTTATTGAGCTCTCTGGACACAACACATAGAAATTCTGCTTGGTCTTCATTTCCATAGTTATAAGAAGATCCAATACTGATTAGCTAATGTAATAAAAACAAGAGAGTGTAAAAGTTAGAAGCAGCAATAAACAAGGAATAGTATAGAATTAGCCTTAAAATACTAGGCTAAAATGGGTTGGGGTTCTCCAGATGTTGTTGCACTCCTGTTCCTATCATTCACAGATAGTATAACAAATGGCCAATTGTGATGAAAAATGTAATTCAGCAACATGTGGAAAGATACAGGATTCCCATCACTGAACTAAAATATGATCTTGGTCTGTATCTAGTCTCTCACAGTGATCAAATACAGATCCGCAGGAGAAAGCATTAAAGAGTACAAGACAGAGCACTCTGCACCTTTAAATTCCTTCTTAACTTTTAGAAGGTTTAAGGACACATCCATACTCTAGTCTGAGCCCCTGAAATGCTGTGATTCACAAAACCAGCAAGCAATCCATGTGTATTTTCTGTCAAGCTATTGAGCTCCTTCTTGTTATTACTTAAAATTCCACCAGTGCGATTTTAAAATGTACACACTAATATTTCCCCCCCCAAAATGAAAAAGGCCACAGATGCATCTAGGGAACACCAAACAAGGAAATGAAGAATTTAGGACTGAGTTGTATCCAACTAAGCATTTCTAGGCAGCTTAATATTTTTTTAAACCTTTAGCATTATGGAAAAGTAGCAAAAAACAGTATTATAAAAACAGATAGAGAAGACAGGGACTAATGCTGGTTGTTTAGCCTATAAGGATAACTTGAGTTGAACAAACAAGCTTCCAAGACGGGAAAAAATGATAGTCACCAGCTCATCAGTACGATGACTTTCATACTTCCAAGTGAAGCTCTACAGTACCCCAAATCAGAATTGTGGGAAGCTGCCATCCATCCATACCCCAAACAATGCATTTTCTTAGGCAAAAAACCTGAAGTCCGACAGAGCCCCCTAATGATGGTTCAATATAATAAAAAAGAATTCCTCCTCATTAAGAGGAAATTCAACTGACCAGAATGCATAAAACCAGAAGTAAATAAAAAACCAATAACCCAACAAGACTGGAAGCATTAGTCAAAGCACATTCTGCCACAGTCTCTCATAGAAAAAGACTGGGCCCAGCAAGTTGTGCACTTATTTATTGAGTGCAAGATTAGCATCAGTCAACAGTTTCAAGGCTGACAGCATTTATCAACTAAAGTGAAGAGTGAGGAAAGGTAATGGGCAGAGGCTTGTAATCAGACTACCCTAGAAGATAATCAGCAATTATCTGTTAGAGACTCAGTGATCAGACTTCTCTCCAGGCACCAGCAGACTAGGCACAATTTATGTTCCATGAGAAATCCCATATTCTCTAGATTCTGAAAAGGTGAAAGGAAAACCCACTAAAACATTCATTTTTCACTAAGCTGTTGACAGCCCCTTCCAATCAATAACAAATAATGGAGGTGGAAGATTAGCCATTATATAAGCCTTGTGAATTGGGCCCCTTCTTCCGGATAGGAAAGTATTCTTTAGCACTGGATACCTGTTCAAATTTCCATCCATCAGACATAGTGGACACCATCTGGGTGAGCTCTTCCTCTTGGCACTGCAGGACTCTGTAAACATGCTTGACAGGTCCCTGGGACACAAAGGGGAACCAAACAATAAGTTAGAAATTAACATTGTGGCTTTGCCAAGTAGTGGTAGCTTGTTTAAAGAGGCTTAGCTTCAAGGAAATTAGTGTCATAGGTCCTTGCTGATTCCTGAGAACACACACCACTAGAAATGTTTCAAAAGGACATTTCATGCTTTCCCCAACCATCAAAAAAGACATGTGGCAAGTTTTGCTGAAAATCTAGGAGCCAGAAATAACCCCGGGGAGGTAGGTGTATAGAAGTGTAGGTATGGAGATAGCCAGGATACATTGCATCAAACACTGGTGCATATTGGGACGGGATAAAGGCATCATGGCAACAGACTGCTACAAATGACTCAAATGAAAGTACAGTAATATAGTGTCTCTGGGAATGATAGGAAAGTGACCCAGACTGCCCTCCTCTTCAGCATTTTTAACCTGGCAGAACCTGTAATAGTCGGCATGTATCCCACTCAGCATGTAAAAACACTCCCCTACAAATTTTCAAACAGGTTTTGAATTCACATCTGTTCTCTGCTGCTTTTATGAAGTGATTTGTATGCAGGCAATTAATGTTCATAATGTGTTTTATAGCTGTGCTGACTGGATTTTTTGAGTTGCTGTAAAATAAAAAGCTTTAAACTGTGCTTGTATTGTTCCACATGATGCTTGCTACTTTGTGAGGAGGTTCTCCCAAAAAGCAGGATACAAATCCTTTAAATATAAATAAATGAATAAATATTGCGACAGACAAGGGAGCATTCTTTGCTGTCCCTTCCCCCTCATTTCCCAGCAGTTCATGAAGGATTTGGGTGAGCGAAGAGCTGCTTTGTCTCCCTTTCTGTCAGCTCCTGCAAAGGTCCAGCAGGAGCAGTGAGGTCCTTGTTGGCACCTCTGGCAAAAGCCCAGCGCAAGGAAGAGAACACACCTCTCCTTTCCTCCATCAAGAACTTGGGACAAGAAAGGATGTGTGGCTTCTTTTCCTTCTTGCTGGGCTTTTGCAGACTGAAACAGCACTGAAGCGCTGCTTGGATTTTCTACAAAAGCCCATCATAGCAGCAAAGAAATCCATCCCCCTTCTCCAAAGTGTATGTCACAGGGAGAGACTAGCAGTTGACCACAACCACAAATAAGGGAAGGCTAAGCACAGATTTGCCCTTGATTCCAGTTACAAAAATCACCCCTTCTATTTTCTTTAACATGCATTACTTGAGAAGTTCTGCTTTCATTGTCCCGTATTCGCTCCTTCACCAGCCGCACTAGAGATGCAATGTTGTAAAACTCAGCTTCTTCCAGCACACCTAAGAATGAGAAGGGGGGTGCAGTTAGGAAGATTGTTAGCCTTAAAAAGGGAAGAATGCTAGAAGCAATATTGTGCTAACCCCAAAGTCTTCTGCGCAGATTACTGAAGCCTATGACACTGCAGAATTATTTTTTTGCATACTGTATATATTTAAACCTAAATAATTAATCTGCAGATCAACAAACGTTATACTACCAGAATCTCAATTTGCAAGAGCAAAAACAAAGGCAAAGATTAGGAAAAAAATGTGACCACAAACAGCTGCAAAAACTTCTATTTCATGAAGAGCAGAAAACTAGAACTTGGGGATTCATGAAGATGTGTTCCCTCCATTTGAAGCTCTTCACAAAAAGGAGCTTGCTTTTGCAGACCACACTTCAATGAAAAACAACAAGTTAATACAAAATGCCACTGATGTTTATTAACAGAATGCCTTGTATGAGATAGTTGCATCAGAATAATGTGCCTCCATGAATAAAGCTGGTTTTGTACACCTCCTCCTTAGGTCAATCTAAAATAAACCACAGTCTTATGACACAGAAAGATGCTGACCAAGGCCTCGCTCAGTCACAGGAGTCAATGCACTCAAGACCATGGATTTCAATGGGCTTAAGTGCACTAGCTCTGGGCTGAAATGTGGCCAACATCCATTAAGCTTCCCTATGGTTTTCAAGGATATAGATTGATTTTTACCTTGCCCAAGTCAGACAAAGCACCGCAATCTCCATTTCTTACCTTCTTCTGCCAATTCCTTGTTTATTATGAGTTTTCCATGCCGGAGGTAGTTCAGGATTGGACCAAAATATGTGGGATCCCTATCAATGAGATATGCCCCCGTTTCATCCTGTTAGAGATACACCAGTGTCAGATTCTGATGCTAAAAAGGACAATTCAATGGAATGAAGACATTTGGCTTGGGGGGTGGGGGGAGACTAGTCTTACAAAGGTTGAGAATTTGGTCCTCTGCAAAGAATTACCGTTCTCAGGAAAACCACTGGGCTCTTTTAAACTAGTTGAATCATCCACAAAAGACAGGAGTTAGATTTAACATGTTGTCATGGTTATGGTGGAGACTATGGGTATCTTCTACTGAAGTAGCGGAGGTGGATGGGAAAACAGTACTGGCAGGTTTCTAAACTCTGGCGTCAAAAGCTTTTTATGCCTACCTTTACTGTAAGATGACACCATGATATAATTAAAAAAGGTAGGGTACCACCTACATAAGGCGATTCCACCTAATCACTTAATCATATGCTTATTTACTTGAAATAAACTGTTCTTGCATCTATCAGCAGCATTCTCCTAAAAATCAGTGAGATTGGCTCCTGAATTGTCATGATATGACAATGACAAGCAGCAAAAACAAAAATGAGCACAACCCTAACTTGCAACTGAATTCTTAAGAAATACTTTTGCCAATCTAAACTGTCAGTCTAATCCAAACTGACTTCTATTATGTGTCAAGCAAACATCAACTCAGATCACTCTTTAGTAATGGTAAAAAAGAAAAGAAAAAAAGATTCTGCTGAACACAAGTGGTGCAGTGCAATCAATTCCTTTGACTACGTGCTCAGATGTTTTGTTTGTTTGTTTAAGATCACCAAGGAAGCTATAAATAAGAAACAGAGCTTACCCATTCTCACTTTGATTTAATTATTCTGGGAAATGGCTTTTGTTCTATTCTAAAATAATGTCTTTTACAGAGCGCTCAGAATCTTCCACAGTATTTAAACACTCTCAGCAATTATCTGCTGAAAGAAACCACCCTATTCACAAGTATTTTCACTTTGCACACAGGATTAAAGCTTTTCAGTTCTTATGTCCCTAAAACAGAAGCAGAGGCCACACTATTGATGAATAAGAGTACAGCACCTGTGTAATGACTGCATAGTTAATATATTGAAATTACTACTTACAGGGAAGTGTTGGGTCAACACAGAAACCACTAGAGGGGCTATAAACTGTCACTGAAGTGGGCAGGCACCCAACTGCCACATGCAACGGGAGCAATGCCCCTTTTGTGTGGATCCCTTTCTTTTTTTTTTTGCTGAGGAGTTCCCATCAAGGCTTTGGTTAGCTTTGAGGTCTGCAAAAACACACCCTGCCAAGTGTCCTGGGAACTGTGGCTTGCTAAGGGTGCTGAGAACCGTAGCTCTGTGAGGGGTAGCCTCTAGTTCCCAGGATTGGGGTGGGGTGGGGGGGGAACGCTTTAAATGCATTGGGTGAAAGAGGCTTAAATGCGTGGAAACAAGCCTATTATTCCAGTGACCGCAGCGGGAAGGAGACGAGACGGAGGGCATGAGGGCTACCGGGGTGCGGAGAACATGCCGTCGTTCTAAGGAAAGCGTCCCAGGAGGGGCCGGGCGGTTAAGGAAGGAAGAGGTCAGCGCTGCCACTCCACATGGACCCACCGGACTCACCTTGTCGGAGCCCAGTTCGGGCCCCTCCTGGCAGCAGAGGCGGCAGAGGAAGGACTTGGGCTCTCGGCAGAGAGTCTGGCGGGTGCTCACGAAGTAGGTGCCGCCCACGTTGAGCCGGACCCACTTGGAGCCCCCGCTGCTGCTGCTGCTCCCGCCGCCCCCCGACCCGGCTCTCTCAGGCGCCGGCGGCTCCGGACTGCGCGGCGGGCAAGCGGGCGCCGCGGCTGGACGCGGGCTGGGCGGCCCCGGGAGCGGGCTGGGAGTGCGGCCCCGCGGCGGCCCTTCTCCGGCCACCAGCTCCGCCATTCTGGGCTACGGTTTCTTCCCCTGGGCCTACGGCAGGCAGACGGGCAACGGTCGCTCCAGCTCAACGGCCAGGTCGGAGAAACTGGAGCTGCGCTCGGCTGGGCTCGGAAGCCATCACCCCAGTCCCTGCTGACAGGGAGAGCCGGACTTCCGGGAGGAAAGGTCACTTCCGGGTCACCAACCGTTCTCTGCGTGCAACGGCCGCCGAGGTCTTACATGCTCCTCGTTTACCATTATATAGTAATGCTGGAGGTAGCCAGCAGAAGCGGAGAATAATAATAACTATTATTTAAATTAATTTAAATTGATTTTAATTTAATTAATTTTAATGTTAATTAAATTTAAATTATATAAAATTATTTAAAGGGAAAAGTCTCCACCAGAACAAGGCATTGGAGGAAACAGGATTCCAGGAAGGAAACAGAAACTTCGTTCCTAGATTGCCTGTACCATAGATACATAAAAGTCGCAGAACGGCACTTTGTTTGCAGAGGAGGCTTCCTACTTATTTTCGAATCCCCTTTCCCCGCTCTGTCAACGTGATGAAAGTGACAGCTGATAAGAGGAGAAGATAACAGGATTTAATTGAAACTGTGATTGGGCAGCAGCGGGTGCTTCTCCCACTTCCTTACCCGCCCAAAGAAGCAATTAATCCTCTCTGTGGAATAAATAACGTGAATGTTAATGGGGGGGGGCACCAGTCAGTGGTTCCCGTCAAAATGACTTCCCCAATATTTGCAAGTTGCCCGACTGAAAAAACCGAGCCTGTTATGACCCTTAGATTGTGATTGGCAAGGCAATTGGTGACCGCGCCTTGCCCTCCATTGCTTTGCACGCTGTGCTTTTGCCTCCCTTAACTGCCCCAAAATGGAGGCGTGTGCTACTAGTCTATGTTTTCCGCTATCTATGGTGCTGAGGGTGCCGCAGACTATTTCCCGGGTTGCTGGTCCTGATTGGTCACGGCGATGACGGTCAGGCTCTCCTTCCGGGAAGACGTTTCCGGCGACTTCTGTATCGTGGGGGTAAAGGGTTGCTGAAGGTGAGTGGAGTACGGCCGTCCTTTGGGGGACCCTGTTGGCTGTTTCCTAATATTGTGGTGTTAACGGGCCTTTTCTGTTCTTTATTCCCCCACCTTCTGTCCGCGGCGCTGGGATTCCTTGGTGTCCTAGCAGAGGTCCTTTTAATGTTTCTTCAAGTTGGTTTGCCTTTGGCTGCGCCTTTAACATGCAAGCAGAAGCCTATATAATTGTAGAAGCTACATCGCTGCCATCTTTAATAAAGGAGAATCCGCATTAATTTTATTTCTCCTCCCCCCCCTATTGAATGAAAAGAATGGCGTGAGTTCAACAGACTAACTCTATTTTGCTTACTTGAAAATAAAGTAGTGAATTCATAGGGTTTACTCCCAGGTAAGTGTGTGCTGGTGTGAACTCCTCATAGGATTATTGTTTTGATGAAACTGAACCATTCTTCTGTTTGTCTCTCATCTGACCCTTCCCTAGCCATATAGCTTTTGCTGCTCAGTTAGTGTTCTGATTATTTTCTCCCTATTAAGCTTTCTTCCTGCTTTATTATTTTCTAGAAAGTAACAATGGCTGCCCGCAGATTTGCTCTGAAAGCAGTAGACTGGATGGCATTTGCTGAGCGAGTGCCTCCCAACCAGAAGCCCATGTTTAATGCCCTGAAAACACGCAGTGATTCTCTGGCAGCCAAGTGAGTATGTCCCAGTGTGCAAAGGGCACTGTGGAGCCATGTTTGCTAATTTCACTTTTTCTTGTGTCAAATGCCTTGGTATTTGTGCAAGGTTGATGCGTTCAGGCTATGTGCTAGCAGTAATAAATTAATAGAATGCCTTGTTTGGTTATATCTTTACAAATTACTTTGAACCAGTCACTGGTTTGTTAAGCTATATACCAGGTGTGGGAAACTTCCAGCCTGCAGTCCACATTTGATCTGTGATGCTATTTTGGGCAGGCCACACTTACCTGCAATATCCTGTGTGCAGCACTTCTCAAGCACCTGGCACCCAGCTGATTGTCAAGTGTCTGGGAAGCAGTGCGCAAAGCGCTTTGTAGACCTTTGGCCCGGCACTTTCTAAGTGCCAAGAACAGGGCTTGTGAAGCTTGCTTAGGCCTGGACACAGTACTTCTCAATCACTTGCCAACCACCTGTTTGTTGGGCATTTGGGAAGTGCAGTGTTTAGGGCTGAGCAGGCTCTTTGATAGGTGCCAATTCCCTGGTGTCATGATAATCCGGCCCACCAGGCCAAAAGGGTTCTTCAGCCCCTGCCATATACGCCACAGCTCTCTGCTCCATTCATTGTTGGCTGAGATCAGCCTATTAAAGTGATACACAAATTTCATTTTGTTCTTTTTGGCAACTTTATGACAGTCCTTTCTGCTGCAGATTATATTCTGTATATTTCTGTGATAAGCAAAATGTTAAAGGAAGATGTGTCTATCTCTCCCTCCCCCCCGGAGGGCTGCAATATATTAGGCATCATCTCCTGGGGGCTTCATTCCAGTGGTGGGTGGAGTAAGATGCAAAAGTAAGTGGAATATTGGGTGTATTTCTAATCTGTTTACAATAGGCTTCATTTCAGGCATGCAAAAAGCCAGAGGTTTCTATACATATGTCTCACTATCTTTCATCCAGGTAAGTAAGAGACATACAGTGGTGCCCCGCAAGACAAATGCCTCGCAATACAAAAAACTCGCTAGACGAAAGGTTTTTCCGTTCGCGATTTGCCTCGCAAGACGAATTTCCCCTATGGGCTTGCTTCGCAAGACGAAAACGTCTCGCGACTTTTTTTCTTTGACTAAAAACAAAGACATGTTTTGTTTATAAAGTTAATTTATTTTCCCTTAAATTTTTGAACTGCTCTTTACAGTATGTGTGACTTTAAAGAGCAGTTAATAAACTGTTGTTGTACCAAATTTGGCTTTGTTTGGACTTTTTTTGACCATAGGAACGCATTAATTGATTTTCAATGCATTCCTATGGGATTTCGTGCTTCGCAAGACGAAAAATTCGCTAGACGACAAAAATTGCGGAACGAATTAATTTCGTCTTGCGGGGCACCACTGTACAGTATTGTTGTTGAAGGATGCATTCCAGCCAGGCAAAAGGACTCAGATGCAGAGCTGGACTAATGAGGGGTGTATGGTCTGCTGAAGGGCACAGACTGGAAAAAGTCCCAAGGCCTCTGGTCCCCTGTCCCCCACTGTAACTGATATGGTTAAAATCTATCTGATTGACATTAGTAAGATTTGAGATGTCACATGCTGTTTCTGTGTCTTGACTGAAGTTTAGTTCTTTGCCTTAAGATTTGACAAAACCCTTTTATCAGCTTCTGGCAAAAGTGTATCAGTCTACTATTTTGGACTTAACTCACCAGTCTTTGTTAGTGTGTATGATGAATATTGTAAGGTTCATTATTGCTGTTGAATAGCTGAGAACATTGGCAGCTATGGTTAGCTATCCTTAAGGAGGGTGACAATAATGGGAGATGGCTACAGAACGAAGAATTGCATGAAAACTTGTTGAAGTTGTACTAAGTGTACTTTTCCTTCATCTAAACAGGCTTGCTTCTTTGCCAGAGAACCCCCCAGCTATAGATTGGGCTTTTTACAAGACTGCAATTGCTGATAAGGCCATGGTAGATGAATTTGAGAAAAAGGTGAGGTTGTGTTATGCTACTTCAAGTGTTTCTGAATCTAAATGAGGCACTGCATGTCACACAGTGTGTATTTTTAGGACCCAACTTTTGTAATTGTAAGTTGCTTTAAATTGCTTTTAATACTGTGTTTTCGTGTTGTAACCTGCCCTGGGACCTTAGGGTGAAGGGCAGGTAATTAATAATAAATAATTAATAATTAATAATAGAAATCACCCTGGGTATAGTAATTTTTTCCTTCTGGGTAATTTGGCACCAATGTTGCAGCTGCATGGTGTTGTGCTCATAAAAAAACAGCAACAGCATTTTCTTGTCTTTAGCCAATTAGTACATTTCCCACCAACTTCTGCCTTGTGGATAGGCTAGAAAAGCTAAACTTGAAGCAACAATCATGCTGATTTTTATTTTTTGTTGGTTATGAACTGGGAAAGTATGTGTATCAATATAGATGGCTCCAGAGAACTTTGGTATATAAATCCAATAAAATGAATGAATGAATGAATGCCTGGCTTTCTTCATGTGGGACAGCGATAAATGTATGAAAATGCAATCCAGAGAATTTAGAGGACATTGAAACATGTTAACGCTTTAAGAATGAATTATAGATAGTGTGCATTTGCAGTAGCTGTATGAGAACTGTCATTCACTGTGAAATGACTTGGGTGCTGGCAAGCAAACTCTGTAAAATCAGCTAATTTCTGTTAGTAATCTGCTAGGCTTTCAGGTGGCTTGTTCCCAGTGTAGCCGTCTACTTTAGACCGGACATTTGGTCTTGACCCACACTCGGATGGAGAGGATTGAACTGGGAGGCTAGAAAGTGCAAATCATACACTGTGACTGAGTTAAGGACCTCTTACAACTAAAGGGAAACAGACAGGACTTGGAAAAGTTATCTCTGACTGTATATATGTCACTGACAGAATTGGACGAAACACATTTAAAATACTTTCCCCTCAAATTTCACAGTTTAAAGCACTCAAGATTCCTGAGCCTGTGGATACCCAGACAGCTAAGATAGATGCCCAAGAAAAAGAGGCTGTAAGTGTGGTTTTTTTGTGCCTTTGTTCAGTTATATTTTGTGTATCCTACTCCGGTAAGTTGTGTTAGGCATTATTCCCTGCTCACCACTTACTATATTCCGCTTGTGATCGGCAATACTTCTGATTTTCCTCTGCTGGTATTTATTTATACAGTTTTTATATTGCTTAATGCAATAGTAATCTCTAAGCAATCCTTGTCCGCAAACTATTGTAGTTGATGCACCAACCAAAGTTGTTAATGGTTACTCTGAGCCAACGAGGTCACTTGGGCTACCACTGCTAGCAGCGGATCTAGAACACTCCCGTGCTATATACCTCCTTCAGAGAGAGGGCAACCACATCCAGAGTCTGTACGCAACACAATTCCCAGACTTGGGAACTGCGTACTCATAGGGTCTCTGTCTTGCCAAGAGTCATTTGCAGTTTATTAGCCTTTGACTGCATCCTGGTAGTGGTCTAGGGCTTGTTCAGATATTACTGAGAGATAAACCTGGATATCATCAAGATACCTTGCCCCAAACCTTCTAATAAGCACCCACAGTGGCTTCCTGAAGATAGCACTGGGGACAAAATTGTGATTTGGGGCATCCCACAGATTAACTGGCAGGGTGTCAAGACACAGTCACCAATACTTTTCTCTGGAACTGACCCTGTAAGTAGGAGTGAAATCTCCATAAAGCAATACCCCCCTACTCACAGATGGTCCAGGAGGATACTGTAGCCAAAGATATCAGAAGCAGCTGAGAAACCCAGAAGAATTAATAGGGTTGTGCTCCCCCTGTCTCTGCCCTGAAGGAGGTCATCTATTGGAGCGCCCAAGACTAAATTCTGTCCCAAAGTCAGGCCTGAACCCAAACTGGAAAGGGGTAAGATAACTGGAATGTAGGGGCATGTCTAATGCAAGGCTGCAAGCCTCAAGGTGATAGTTTGCATTATTATAGGCAAGAGAAAATGCAGTTTGTGGTGCAGATGGGCGGGGTATAAATAATGAATAATAATATTATTAATGTCACTAATATGTGAAGTGAATAATTTGCTGTGTTGCAGGACAAGAGTGCTGCTGCTTTCATACAAGCCTCTAAGCAACGTGTTGTTGAGCATGAGAAAGAGGTAAGTTGGTGATTTTCGTGGTGTAAGTAGTCTGCTCCACCATGTTGCACTCTCCTAATAAAGAGCTGTTCCTTTTATTTTAAGTAGTCTTCTTCATAATATACTAATGATGGGCTATTGTCTTTTCTTTTCAAGCTTCAGAAGGTAAGAAGCATGATTCCTTTTGATCAGATGACAATGGAAGATTTCCAAGAGGCATTTCCAGGAAGTAGGCTGGACAAAGAAAAATACCCATTTTGGCCACACAAGCCTATTGCTGAATTGTAAGCGCTGTCTATCCAAAAGAACTTTGCCATAACCATCAACTCTAGAATCCCTGGGAGTATGTTAAATAAAGTAATTCTACAGGAATCTTAGTAGTCTTGTTTTGTCTTGTCTCTTGTTATTGATTTGTGCATATTTGCTTGGAAATAAGATCCATAGAGTTCAGTATGGATCCCAAATAAGGCTGTGTAGGATTGTTGCCTTAAACTTCTTTTTTTGAGGATTGAAAGCCTGAATGGTTCAGCTAAAATTGCTAATCTTGGCCCAAGATTCTAACTTTAGCTTGATTTTTTGGGGACCCCCATTTGGTCCCCAGTCCTGGGCCTCCCCACACCGGAGTGGGCAATTGTTTAGGTGCTCTGATCACTGACCATGGGTGGCTTTAAAGGTCAATACCAACATTTCTGAATTGTGCTAGGAAGCCAGTGAAGTTCTTCAAGCACCCTTGTAGCACATTCTTGTGGCCGGTCCAGATTAATAATGCGGCTTTTATGTTCTGCAGTTTCTGAATGTGTTTGAAAGGCTCTGCATTGTCTCCTGCAGTACACTGGCACGAGCATCCTTCCCCACAAGAGGGGGCAGCTAGCACACAGCTAATACTAAAAAAGGTGCTGCCTAAGCATTCAGGAACAGAACTGGAACTAATACATTGATCCTTAAAAGTGAGCATAACCCCACCCAGAAGAGACTGAACACAAACACCAGGATGTGCTGGATCATTGGCCTTGGACAACTTTTGTTGTGACTGAATTTCATTTTCACCAGCCTGCATCCAGTACTTTGCATCATGGTGCGTTCCAAACTTTGTACATTAAAAGAACACAAAGGAGAGGAGGTTCTACCCCACCCCTCCTTGAGCCAGGCACAAAGTGGGATTTTTGACCGTAGTGCTAAAACACAGAAGTATCAAGAGTTTTCCAGGAGTGGCATTCTGGATATACTGTTCACCTGGCAAGCCACCAATGCAGTAGCTTTGAGAGATTTGTGGCCTTTGCCAATAAGAACTGTTTGAAAACTTTTTGCTATAAAAGTATAAATCTTTAAATTGGCCTATAAGTGAAATTACCACTATAAAAAGTCTTGTAAGCCTTAACAATGCCATAGAGCAATATTGTGGCTTTGATCAGTGCAACTGCGATCAGACCAGTACTACGCAACTCATGAGTCACAGAGCCAAATGCTAGTCAGATCGATTCACATGATAATCCTGCTTTTGCTGCCTATGAAAAACAGGTTGGGTGGCCATGTTTCTGGTCATCAAGAGCACTTAGCAGGGCATAGTCCATAGATGGTGGGCGGAGTTCAGCTTGATGGATTACAAATTGTGGAGAATAGGGTTTACCTGATGAAAGACAGGAAATATAAGCCATCTTCTCAGTGGAAGTTCTGAAATGACTTGGCAACCCCTGCTCCCCTTCCAGTTCTGTTTATGCACTAGTGGTAGCAATGCCAGGTTTTTCCCCAGCATGGAGAGGTAGTGATAAGGAGGATAGCAATTGTTGAATTACTGATGCCCATGAATCTATGAAAGGCATAGAAACTTTATCAGCGATAAAAGAAGATACTAACCTATAATTTAATACTCCATTTTTATTTTTTGTTGTTAATACCACATATAAATGACATTCTTTTCAGTCATGGTCTGGCCTGAGGCACAAAGATATCATTTTCAGAACAAATTCTAAATATAGGGGGAATGGAAGCATTGCCTTGTAATGACTGACATCATGTTTAAAAATATTAAACAAGCTGAATGCCACAAATAAGGCACAGAGGAAAAGATTCAACACCATATTCCTTACCCTACTCGGTGGAACAAGCAATTTGGAAAAATCCCACTGACAGTACCATCACATACATGGAAGTAATCTACCTGTAATCTACTGTCTGTGGACAAACGTCAGCTCCCTCGGCCAGTAAAGCGAGATGAGCGCCACAACTCCAGAGTCATTTGCGACTGGACTTAACTGTCAGGGGTTTTTTACATTTTACCTTAATCTACCTGGAAGTAATTACCACCAAGTACAATTGAGCTTAGTCCCAGGTAAGTGTACAGAGGATTGCACCCTAATCTGCATATTCTAATATAATAACCACAAATGGCCTGAGCCAATGATTTTGGGGGGAAAACCTAAAGGGAAAGAGTGTGGGTATGCCTGTGAATGGATGTGTGTATGAGTGAGGGTGAAGAAAGAATGGATAAATTAAGGGAAGAAAGAAAGGTGGGCCCACCCAGTTTCTGCCTTGGCCGCGCCCACCGCCACGTGCTGCCCTCCCCCTGCTGTGTTTGGCCAGGAGAGAAGTTTTTGTCCATCCCTGGCTTAACACTTCACGATCCGCATAATGTGGATGAACAAGCGTGATGATCCGGACCAGGGAGACGTCCGTTTGCTGTTGCCGGGATAAAAATCGCACACGTGCATTCATTCAGCCGAGTCCAGGCTGCCTGGTCGTGTGCATGCGTGCTCCTGATGCTGCTGCGCGTCTAAATTCTGGGAGGCAAGGGGAGATGCGGGCAGGATGTAACGGAGACGCGGAAAAGCTTTGCAGCGTAAAGGCGCGCACTGAGCACCCCAGGGGAGTGTCGAATGGGCACGATCCAAGAGGGGAGCTCAATCAGAGCATCATGCAAACATGCCCACTCACTTCGGTTGGTTTTCTTGCTTGTTTGCCAGGCTCTCGTCACCCTGCCCCTATTTTATATTTTATATTATTTTGGAAGCTGATGTTCCGATGTATGCCTTTGTTCTATGGGATGTTTGTCGCTGCTGCTTTTTAAAAAGCGCCTTCGAGAGTTTAAGCACTAGGTAGAAATAAGCCGCGGACTTTGTCCGCAGTTTTCAGCAGGACCATTTAGACATAACGCCCGAATCGGAGAAATGAACCAGGTAAGGAAGATTTCTTGCAGAGCATCCTCATGGATGACCACGTGGCCTAATGGATAAGGCGTCTGACTTCGGATCAGAAGATTGAGGGTTCGAGTCCCTTCGTGGTTGGCGTTTGTTATCTGTGAAGAAAGTTGCTGATATTTTTTTTTCCTTTCTCAGCGGGGAGTATAGAAGGAAAGTGCTGACCGTGTCTGGGTGTTTGTGCGTGTATTACATACAGAGAATATCAAGAGAAGCCAGTTGATTTCTGTAGTTCTTAAACTGCATTAATATAAATAAGTCATGCTTTTAAACCTCTAAAGCCTTATAAGGACTGAGGCTCTGCTTGCAAACCTTATTTTTAAGAGTTTGCTTTTGGTTAGACTTCTGTGCCTGTTTTGGTTTTTGGGATTTCTTTACGTTGGGTTTGTCAGGTGTCATATCATCCTCATCCTCAAATGTTTTTGCAACCAGAGACGTGCAATATTCATATTGTAATAATTGATAGAATGACTGAATATATAAAGGGAATAATTGGACAAGCCTTCTGGAAAGCAGGTTGATGCAGATTAGGTGCTTCGAGCACCATTTCATGTCTGGGCTTTTAGAGTGGACCTTGTGAGAGGTAAGCTACAATTCCATTATTCTTTGTTTGTAAGGAATGTGCTTTAAAATGTATGATGCATATACCTCCTCTCAGATCTCTTATATGCCACCTTGAACTTTCTGGAAGAAAAGATGGGATAAATGCATAACATTTTCTTTAATTATTATGTAACAGCTAACCACGTGGTCACATTTCACTCCTCCATTTCAGAATAATGTATGCTATAAACAATACTGAGAAAATCAGCCGAGCATAGAAAAACAGGCTCTCAGTAATAGCCATGATCCTGTTCCATTCTGCATTGGTAGCCATTTGGTTCTTCTCGGGAAATAGCTGTTCCCTCATCTGTTTCACCTCTGAATAGATACTTCTGAGAAAGATGTAAGCCTCTGCTTCTGCATCTTCTTTGCCTGCCAGGGCGTGATCACAGGGCTCTTTCTGCTCATCTGAAATATAAAGAAGCACACGTAGCAAATCCTTAGCTAAGTTGGAGCTCTATCACTGGAAGTCCTGGGCCAGAGGCGATGATGACATTATGGCTCAGCAACAGATGGCAACTTATGCCTTCATAAGGCTTTCTATGATATTTGAGGACCAAACATTGCACAGGTGACATCCAGTGTCATATAGAATCAGCTGTGCAATATTTTACTGTGCACCAAACTGACAAAGTTTTGGGAGAAAGTGCTGGACTATATATAGTGTCTTGTTTATAAACGGAAAAAATTAAGATTTTCAAAGGTGAATATGCTCTTAAACTATATACCTGTTATATCTAAATTCACAACCGGACAGTGAAAATGGATTCTACAGTAAAAGTATATGTTTCAAAGACATATTGCCCATATTACGTCTCCAACAAAGAGCTACATTAGATAGTCCTTTCTTATACAAATGTAAGGGAGCTCAATAGATTCCAAATAGTATTTTCTGTTGTATAAGTCTTAGTTTAAGTTCTACTGATACATCTAATACTGAAGCCACAGCATTTTCCCACTGTCTAGGTAATAGTGAACATTCCAATTCTTTATTCCAATCATTTCTTAAACTCTGCATATCAGACATACGTTGCTCTTGTTGTTGTTGTTGTTAATAAACTGTCTAATATTTTCTGCTCTGGGGACCTCTGGCTCTTCCCCACTACTCAAACCTGGTTTGTGTATCACTTGTAATAATGAGGGTTGCCCTGGCCTTCTATCAGTCATTTTTAGAAGTTCTAAAATGAGTTTTTCAAAGGTTTTTTACACACTATAAACTCCTCCTCTCTCTGAGCCCATTGAGCTTGGCTTGGGCTGGGACAAAGAGCACACTGCACTGAACCTGCATAGAATATAATTCTAATGAGTTCCCTGTCCCTTGCAAAGTACCCCCAGGAGAGGGCAGTTTGTATCAGAAAGGGCCCCAAGGCTCCCCATATTAATTGTAGACTTTTAAATGTGTCTGTGGGAGGTTATTGTTTTGTTTTAATTATTTACTTGTATTTTTATCCTGTATTTTATTCTGTGAACTGCCCTGTGATCTTGCAATGAAGGGCAGTATATAAATTTAATTAATTAATAATAATAATTTTAAAAGTAATAACATTTTATTTCAGACAGTGGAGCTGGAAGGCAGCACACTCTGGTCATTTGTCCAGTGTGTGTTTTGCAATAATCTGTTTAAGGTGCCTTGAGGATCATTCAACCAAATCTTACATAAACCTAGCATCAGCATCACCTGTATTACCCTTCACCTGCAGGTCCCAGCGCAGGTTACAACAGTTTAAAAATCCAAATTAAAAACAGCCAAAACAGATTACAAGGACAGGGATAGGGCAGGCCTTGAAAACACACATCCCAGGTGTCAAAGGCCTGGGTATTTATTTAGAGGTGTACCTAAATAAATAAATCACAGATTTATAAATGCTAGGCTGACACCCGAGCCTGAGCTCGGGTAGCTTTAGACAAGTAGCACATCCTGTCAGGAAATACTCCAGGTACTTTCACATTGATACTGGGGTATAGTGGGCTCACATTCAAAATCCATAGTAAACAATTTTCCATAATGTGTCCTCCCTTTCCCCTCCTCCTTTTGCATTTACTTTTTGAAAAATGAATTATGGGCTGTCTGTCGCAGGGGTCTTCAGTCTTCACAGTGGTCATTGTAAACCTTTGAGACCTAACACAGGAGCCCCTTCTGCATATTTTGGCATAAAGTGGTACCTCGGGTTAAGTACTTAATTCGTTCCGGAGGTCCGTTCTTAACCTGAAACTTTTCTTAACCTGAAGCACCACTTTAGCTAATGGGGCCTCCTACTGCAGCCACTGTGCGATTTCTGTTCTCATCCTGAAGCAAAGTTCTTAACCTGAAGCACTATTTCCAGGTTAGCGGAGTGTGTAACCTGAAGCGTATGTAACCTGAAGCGTATGTAACCCGAGGTACCACTGTATATGATTTACACCTTCCCTCCCTCTCTCTGTGCTGGCTGCTGTTCACTATTCTCTCTCAACTTGTACAATTTTAAGTGTGTGTGTGTGTGTGTGTGTGTGTGTGTGTGTGTGTGTGTAAATGTTGTCAGCCTTTTGTGCTCACAAATGCAAAGGAAACAGACCATTCACAGGCTGATCTGATCTTGGATGCCATGAAACACTGACCTGCTGTGCTGCAATTTATGGGTTTGGGGCTGTTCAATCAAAGTATTAATTTCTTATGAATACTGACCAGGATAAGGAACGTATTTTTCAGATGTTTTCTTCTTTCTCCTGGAGGAAATGAGTCTCTCGCATTTGAGGAACCAACGGGGAGGTTTCATCTCCTTCAGAGACCTTGTCACATAATTCTCAAGGAGGCTGACAACCATCAGCAGGAAAACTCCCATGAAAAATTTCGCTGCAAAATGAAAGGATGTTAGATGGATCTTTCCTAGCGCTATCAAAGAATTGCTTTTCCATTATAAGCTGCAAGTAGAAGGACTCTTGACTTTTCCCAACAGTGTTAGGAGCATTTCACTTTTTCTATTTGTACCTCCTAAGTTCTGTTCACATCACACTGGGCATGATGTAGCTGCTGGGGAATAGATGCGGAAATACAGGGCAACTGTGATTGGACAATGGCATCATATGCGTGCCCTGAAAACTGTGAATGAACACAGCTTGGCTATTCCACACTAAACGCTTAGTATGGAAGTGCCCCAAAATAGATGGTGGCTTAGCACTAGCATTCTATAACCTTGCATTCCCAGCCGAGACATGCCAGTAACTAGATCCACTCCAATAAGACCTTTGTGTCTCAGTCTCAAAGTGATTTCATCTGGTTATTTGAAATTTCTACAGAGCATAATGGTAGGGGGAACTCCATTAGCAGATTTGGGGCAGGGGTAGGAGAGGGAGGACAAGTTCTATTGTGCTCACGGAAGCTGCTCCATGCACAGAGTGATTTAGCTGGGTACAACCCTGTCAGGGAACTGACATCGG
The DNA here is from genome assembly GCF_964188305.1 of Podarcis bocagei. NCBI lineage: Eukaryota > Metazoa > Chordata > Lepidosauria > Squamata > Lacertidae > Podarcis > Podarcis bocagei. Next base: position 98,844,895 of record NC_138126.1, read on the forward strand.
AGCGAGAGGCGAAGGGGAGGCTCCCAGATGATGCTGGCGAAGGACCCAGCAGCAGGGGGAGAAACAGCTCAGTAGAGGGGGAAGCCAATCAGCGCAACACCAGGGATAAAGGGAGGCAGACAGGGGGGAAGTGGAGAGAGGGCTCCAGGACTCTTCACTGGACATCAGTGAGGAGAGCCCAGGTCCTCCGCTACCCACGCCTTCCCTGCGCAGAAGACTCCCACGCAGTGAGAGGAGGAGGAGACTGGGTGTCAAACAACTTTTATGCTGGAAGAGGTTCAAGAAACGCCCACTGACGGATTCTGCCAGTGACTGAGGCAGCCACGATGAGAAGGGGCTGTGCAGTCAGAAAGGTTTAACAAGGCAAATTAACTGAGAAAGGCACCAGTTTACGCACGAGTAACTCATACCTATTACAAACCCAAAGAAGCATTAAGAAGCAGGAAGTTGATTTATGTTGGAACCTTCTTATTAGGACGCTTTTAAATCAAGAATACACTTAGGTAGGGCTGCCATACATTCAAATTTTCTGGGAATAAACAGGATTTGTTCGTCAAAAATGGCATCTGGGCGGAATTTTTGCAAGCCAGTTAAAATGTCTGGGATAACCCAAGTGTATGGCAACCCGTGTCAGAAGTGTTGATTTTTTGGTAAATTTCTGGAAAAAAGCAAAAAAAAAAAAAAAAAAAAAAAGCTTAAAAACCGGATTTTCACTTCTTGAAATATGACAACCCTAACTTAGGCAAAGAAAAGCCGCTGTTTAATTTACACGATCAGTTCACTTGGGATGCATATATACTATATATTTAAAGCACATACTTTCTTTCAAAAAATTCTGGGCATTGTAGTTTGCTAAAGGCTGCTGGGAATGGTAACTTGGTGAGGGCTAACTTACATTGCCTAAAATTCTTAGAAGGAAAGCATGTGTTTCAATGTGGTTTAAAGGCATGGTGTATACCAGAGGCGCCCGCTTGCGAGGGCAATTGGAGAGCCAGTGTTACACACATGGGATGTTGGGAGGAGCCGGGGTAGAGTCAAATATGGCGGTCCAACAGCTTCAATGGCCGGTAGCTCCTCCTCCTCCTCTGCCTTCTACTGGTGCCACCACTGATGGGAGGCTGCTTTGACCCTCCTTCCCCTCCAAAGCATCAGCAGGAGGAGAAGGAGCCGGCAACTGGCGCCATGCTGCATTTTGCTCCGCGCTTCAGACATGGGTAGGGGGTTTACCTCCACCACAAAAATATTCAGGGGGCCCAAAAGAGCTCGGCTCCCAGGATCTGGTGCCCCTGGTGTGTACACAGCCACAGTACTGGTTGCAAAAAAATCAGCCCATGTCTTCTAGCTAAATTTGCTTTGTGCAAAGTTTTGCCAGAAGGATATCCGAGGTTGTAATCCGCAGGTGCCGCTGTGGGTAAAACCTCAGTGCCTAGGACTTGCCGATTGCATGGTCGGCGGTTTGAATCCCCGCGGCAGGGTGCGCTCCCGTCGTTCGGTCCCAGCGCCTGCCAACCTAGCAGTTTGAAAGCACCCCCGGGTGCAAGTAGATAAATAGGGACCGCTTACCAGCGGGAAGGTAAACGGCATTTCCGTGTGCTGCACTGGCTCACCAGATGCAGCTTGTCATGCTGGCCACATGACCTGGAAGTGCCTGCGGACAGCGCTGGCTCCCGGCCTATAGAGTGAGATGAGCGCACAACCCTAGAGTCTGTTAAGACTGGCCTGTACGGGCAGGGGTATCTTTACCTTTACCTTTTAATCCTATACCTATTTATCTGGGAGTAAGACCACTGAACTTAGTAGTTGCTTCTGAGTAGACATGCATAGGATTGCGCTGTGAAGGTTCCTCAGGACAAGAGAGTATTCTATAATATAGCTCATATATAATATACTTTGTTTCCTGGCAGCGCGAGTTGATTATACGTCCACTTGAAATTACTGTTGCTTACCTATTATAGGGGGGTCATCTGAGGATGCTGGCAGAATACTATTTAGAATCAGCGACAAAAAAGAGACTTCTAGGATCAATGTGATCTTGACGCTGATCTTTTCTGAATCACTGGCAGAAGTGAAGGAAACAGCCATATCCAGGAAGAAGAGAACAGCGGTTGGGATGATCAGATTCAGCACATATAGAATAGGACGCCTCTGCATAAAAATCTGTTGAGAGATTAAAAACACATCAAACTGCTTGAAGACAACAACAAATGCAAGTGGGATTTGATTGCAACAAGGAGCCATCCCCTAATTTTCAAAACTTGACAGCTAGGGGTTGTTTACCCCCCCTCCCATTGAACCGAAACAGGTGTTCCAGTGGGTCACTGAGGCTAGGGGCTCTTCCAACTTTCTCCTTCAGACAATCCTTCTGCATTGACTTTTCTGTCAAGGATCTATCATGCATTGCAGAAGATGCTGAGTCATGTTTCAGGTTGTGTGCTCAGCCACCTCCCCACTTCCTGCACAAAGAACACCTCTGCATAACAACTCCATCTTCTTATTAAGGAAGCCCAGCTTATAAACATCCAAGAAATCCCATGCTTTCTTAGAATAAAGGCCATTCCCTTCTCCAGACTGTGGTCCAGGAATCTGATAGGCATTTTACTCATACCCTCCAACATTACTCAGATGAAAATAGGGTCATTTCTCATTCCCCCCAATTTACCCTCCTCGACACCCCATTTTGTGGTGTCCCCCCGCAGAGCATTTCCTGTCAGAAGGAGGGCAAGTGCCACCACTACACAAAAGGGACACAGCACACAGACCCCCCACCCTGCAGAGAATATTCTGTAATCCCAATTTTATTTTATTTTATTCTTTGGTAGATTTAAAGAAAAACAGCAATAAATAAATTTTTAGAAAGGGGCATGGACACAAAGCATTAAAAAATAATAATCAAGATTCCTTGTGTTCTGTCCTCTGCCTGCCCCTCACAGCTGATATGTCATATGGGGCTGAAGAAGAAGAAGAGTTTGGATTTGATATGCCACTTTATCACTACCTGAAGGAGTCTCAAAGCAGCTAACAATCTCCTTTCCCTTCCTCCCCCACAACAAACACTCTGTGAGGTGAGTGGGGCTGAGAGACTTCAAAGAAGTGTGACTGGCCCAAGGTCACCCAGCAGCTGCATGTGGAGGAGCGGGGAAGCGAACTCAGTTCACCAGATTACGAGTCTACCGTTCGTAAGCACTACACCACACTGAGCCTCTCCTCCTCACCTGCTCTCCAGGAGCTACTATGAGCTGCCCAAAGGAGGAGGCCAGCAGCAGTGGCTATAGAGAGGCAATGGGAGGCTCCCTCACAGCCATCACTGCCACCAGAATTGTCACTTGGAACAAGCGCCGGCTCATTCTCCCCTCTCCCCCCAAGCTCGGTGGTGGCAGTGCTGGCAGGGGAATAGAGACATTCTGGGATCAAATCAGAAGCTGGGATGGCTTTCGTAATTCTGGGACCGCCTTTGGAAAATTGGAGGGTATTATTTTACTTCGCAACCTGTCTCTTCCATAGGATCTAAAATGAAATGGGTAATACATAATTGGGGGTAGTGAGTCCCTGAGGCGATCAGTATTCTGTTTCTGGGCTCTTATGCCACACGTTGTGACCACCAGTGACTTAACGGTATTTCTTGAAGAAGAATCCTCCGTAGCGACAACAAAATTTCATTGAAACAATGCAATCTGCAGAATGTTTCCTGTTAAACAATGGAAGTCAAAGCCCTGATGAGCAACTCATCAGTCTTATATACCTGGTAAGTCACCGTACTATAGTTCATCTCAAGACCAGTCATGGTATCACGGGAAACAATGATGTTGTTGTACTTCCACTCCCCGTTGGTTAAGTATAGGTTGCGATCTTTGGCATCCAATTTAGTGGAAAACGTTTTGTCCGACATTTTCACTTCCTTATCTGGAGCGAGAAAAAAACAAAGGGACAGCAGCTTAAGATGGGGTTCTGTTTTCCTTGTAGCCTCTAGATAACCTCCCCGCTCCACCATCCAAACAAAGGAGACCTAAACTCTTTAAATGCTTTGCGCGATATAGTAATAATTCAGCAATGCTAACTCATATTCGCCAACTCTTCATATTTATCAGGGACAGTTCCTATTTTCTGGTACCATATGTGGTAAATTACATTTCCCTCCTTTTTTGGCAGGAAATGTTGCAGGTGCCTAAGAAACCCCAATGACTTATATGCTTTCCTCGGTTGCTAACAGCAGTGTGTGTGTGTGTGTGTGTGTGTGTGTGTGTGTGTTGTACAGTGGTACCTCGGGTTAAGAAGTTAATTCATTCTGGAGGTCCGTTCTTAACCTGAAACTGTTCTTAACCTGAGGTACCACTTTAGCTAATGGGGCCTCCCGCTGCTGCCACGCCGCTGCTGCACGATTTCTGTTCTCATCCTGAAGCAAAGTTCTTAACCCAAGGTACTATTTCTGGGTTAGGAGAGTCTGTAACCTGAAGCATCTGTAACCTGAAGCGTCTGTAACCTGAGGTACCACTGTATAATAGAACTGCAATGAGGACAGGAAAAGCCATGCTGGTTGCTTAGTGCTGTTTCCTCATGTCCTGCTTACAGGCTTCCCTTCAGCATCTGATTGGATGCTGTGGGAAATGGGATTCTGGGCCAGTTAGGCCTTTGGTCAGACCCATCAGGACTCTTCTTGTGCCCTTACGGGCTAAAACGTCCTCCTACCATGGCCACTTCCAGACTTCTGCCATTTTGTGGGTGGGATCAATTTTCATACCAGCAAATTCTGGTTGTGCAATTAAAGCAGATTAGGGGCTACTGTGCAACAAAATCCCTCCCCTCAACCATGGTGTGGTGTCTTACTTTCCCCTCCCCCTTTTCTTTTGCACCTGTCATCAAAACAGGTGGAGTCAAGGGGAAGCAACATTTGTTTGGGAGGCTGTGCTGGTGGTGGTGGGGGCGCCCCCCAATATTTTGTTCAAGTTGGCGCCAATGTCAAGCAGCAATCATACTCGAGAGAATAATGTGCTGTTTACGGCTTACCTGAATGCATGGGGGAGAGCACTGTTATGTTGCAAGCCTGCTTATCAAAAGGAAAGGTGAAGATGTGCAGACTGCAAGATGATGTCAGGTGAAAAGCCTGGTGCTGCATCATATCTCCACTGGAAGAAACGTGAAGGAATGGGCTGGTTCTGGACTTCTCCTCATTGGCCCTGAAACATTGCCATTAAGGACCAAGAGATGAAGCAACAGGCTTGGAATCACTTGTTTTAGTTCAGGTAACCCTTTCGCAGGTTTCCCTGCCCCTCGCCATCCCAATGTCCTTTTCTCTCTCTCTGCATTTTTGATTATTTGGTATTGGGTTGGTTATATGTTTTTAATACTATTTGCACATGCAAAAGTTCCTGGGCTGCTTTATTTCTAATCAGTGCATGTCCTGTGGCTTCCCGCTGGAATCCTGCGACTTTTTGCTCCATTAGATGTTCCCTTTTTGTTTTGTCTTGGTTTCGTTACGCTATAGCAAAAGAGTGCCCCTCCAGACGGCAATAGTGCAATAATATTGGGGGGAAATCACAGAACAACCAATAACGCTGAGAGATGTGTGGACGGTTGAATAGAAATCCACCGCTGAGGCACTATTATTATGTTAATAACACGTTACAGAATACACCTGCAAAAAACACCAGTCTGGAGGAGTCCTCAATCCTAAAGACTGCAATATTTAAAGCATATTACAAGTAGGTTGCACAGTAATTTATAAGGTGCTCGTAACATAAACAGTATTAACAAGGAACTGAAAATGTGAAGTTAAGGCAGGCAGTTCTGGAATATATATATATATATATATATATATATATATATATATATATGGATATTTCCGTTCCACCTTAAAAAGGGAGCAGGATGTTTGTGTCACAGCCTGCGTATTTCCTGTTCACAGGATGTTTCTGCTGTGTCTATGCTTTCGTTTCTCTCTCTGTGCCTGAGACATCAACGCAGGCAGTCATGTTTTCTTTGTTCTGACCAACGCTGAATAAAATTGTAAATACTGCTCTCCTGCGTGCATCTTTCGCTGTGCGAACTCTGCTGATAGAGCGTGCAAGAGCTCTGGAATGTGGGAAGCTATTTCTGGGGCTCATGTCGCTAATTAACTGATACTGCGTTTCTACGAGAGATCGCTGGATCGTCCGGAGACTGCATGGGGCATGATGGCTTTTGTCTCCATGGCAGTATCCCAACAGTATTCCCCCCATCTCATCCTATCAGCTAGTCTTTGTAGTAACCTCCAGTTAAATACTTCTATAGTAAATTTAGGGCATGTAATTCTTGCCTACAACATAACAGTTCCAGGGTGGAGTCCTGGCCCCCTGTTGCCCGCCACATCTCCCCCCCCTGTCAGCAGCACCCCTAACAGTCATGCATTGAGGCTGAAATCTGAAGAGAGGTTATTTTTGTGTTGAAAATACACTGCGCAAGAGGAATGGGTTAAGTTCCCTCCCTGCCAATTGCAGCCTGACTGTCTCTCCCTCTCCCTCCTGCCATTTCCTTATGGATTAGTCCAAGGGCAACAGTTTTAACACGCTACTCCCTCAAGAATTGAAAAGGGAGACTGCAAGCTCAAGTCACCCATGAAGGTGGCTCAGTGCAGGGAGCAGCACTTGTACTGTGCAAAATGACAGCTGAGACTCACTTGTGATGTACTCCCTTTCTCTTCATCAACAAAAGCATAAGCAGGTCAGTGGTGGGTGGGTGGGAGAAGCACAGAGAGCAAAGAGGCACCTCTCTTTGGGGTGGGGTGGGGGGCAACTCAGAGATCAGCTGCCCGGAGGACTCCCAAGGAGAGGAGAGAAGAGGCTGAAGGAACACTCCACAAGGGAGGGTGTTTGAAAAGGGATGAGGGGCTGCCAGCTCTGCAGGCAAAGTGTGACATAACTGGGCTCCTGAGCCCCACAGGGGTGCCACAGAAAGAACGTAGTTGGTTAAGGGAGCTGTGGACTCAAAAAGGTTGAAAATCTCTGATATAATGTATTTATTTTAATGTTTTCAAATGTGTTGCAAGTCACTTGGAGACCTTTGGGTAACTAGTAACTAACAAGTCTTATCACATCTTATCACTTATCACCATTGCTACCACCAATAGAGCCATTTGTTTACTCTCTAGCACGAATTTTAGATTATCTAACTTCATCTAACTATTTGTGGGTGTTTCCCAAGGCTTAAACCATCATTTCATCTGCAAACAACACTTATTTAGTATTCAGAAGGTTGGAGCTGCTAAAGCTTTTTTGGGAGGGAAGGGGAGAAATCAACATAAGCATTGCTTTAAATAAGTTGCCAATGGAATAAATGATCCTTACTGTTCTTCTATAGAGATTTCAGGGATCCAGAATTTATCCGCTGGGAGAGTGAGATGGGTAATGCCACAGAAGTCAGAGGAATTCCATGACACAAAGTCATTTCTCCATTTCTACATTACAGAGTTGAGTGAGCAAAAAGATTAGTGTACAACATCTCTGTTTGCTTATTTAGGAGAATTGATAAAATCTCCGAGCAGTGGACATAAAGCAATGACTATTAATAACAGCCAGAGAAGATCAGCATTAAAAAACCCAACAATCAAGTAAAAGATATGTGCAAATACGCTTGTAGAAATAAAAATGTTTTAGTAGGCAGCTAAATCAGTATAATGAAGGTGCTTGCTGTCACATTGAAATACTGACTTCTCACAAATGTGGAACAAACATAATATAGCATTTCTAACTGTGCAAGTTCTGCAGATCAAAGTGGTCAAATAGGTATGTATGGGTCAAGGTGCTCTCTCAAGTAAATAGTTTCCAAATTCTTAATGGCTTTATATACTAATAGTAAAATGTTTAATTTGGCCCACTCAGCAATCCGGCGGCTACTGCAGATCTTGAAGCAGAAGTATAATGTGGTCCAGGATTTCACTCCTGTTAGCAATCGTGCTGCACCGTTCTGCACTACCTGCAGTTTCCAGACCAACCATCAGGGGAGCCCCACAAAGAGTGCATTCCAGTCATTCAGTTGTGAAGTTATGGGTCTGCTTTGGGTCAAGCTATCTCGGTCCAGGAATGGCCATAGCTGCTGTACCAGCTGAAGTTGGCAAAAGGTTATCCTAGACACAATATTCATCTGGGCCTTCAGCAACAAAATTGGATCCAGGAGCACCCTAAGATTGCTCCTCCAAAAGGAGTGAGACCCTTTCTAGGTCAGGCAACTGGTCCATTTCTTGGAAATGGGAAGCACTCAGCCCCATTCCTTTTCCTTACCAAGATTCAAGCTCAGCTGGACAAACCGTGGGCCAGTACAATATGATTAAAAAGGAGAGCCTTACCACAAACAGCCAGAAGTAAGTTGTAATCACTTGCAACTTCTCTACCTGTAAAGAAACAAAAACAGAAGGGGCACAACCCATCCACAGTGATGCACCTTCCGAAATTGACGGGCTTAACTCTTTAACTTGAAATCAGTGGAACATAAAAATGCTTCACTTTGTCTGGATCACCCCCAAATTATAAAATTCCCTCCTCCTTGCTTGTTTGAAGTATGAAGCTTGCCGGAGATTTTGCCGTCTTACCACTGCCAGGATAGAGACAAGAGTAAAATCCAACTTGACAGTCAAAGGTTCTCTCCAGTCCTTCTTGGGTCTGGTATACAGGAGGAGCTTGTTGTCATTAGAAATATTCAGATATTCAACCACACTGTGATGTGAACAGTTCCATGTGAAGGCAATTCCTACTGCAAATGGAATGAAAAGTTTTCTTATTCCTAACCACCACTCAAACCAGGAACAGCCTTTCTCACTAACTGCCTATTACGGATGGCAACATATGAGAGCAAAATCACTGTTCCTAATTCAGACACTAATCCATCCCTTGGACCGTCATCATAGGAAAGAGAGTCTTACCTGGGAACAGAGCAAAAAGGGCACAACAGACAAATGATTTCCACATTCTTCTTCTGCACCTGAGAGATGGCAACAGACTGCGGAGGCTGTGCAAGGAGCCGAATGAGGAGGCATCAATGAATTTTAAACCTTGCAGCGATGAAGTGCACACTATAAACTTTGGTCAAAGTCTCGCACGAAAGCCCTCTTGGGAGCGAGCTTCTTTGAAATTATTAATACTTTATTTCCTGTAAACAGGAAGAGCACTTTTCTCACACCAAGGTAGCCACTCTGGGCGGCTCCCAACAGAATATTGATAACACGATGAAACATCAAGCGTTAAAAACTTCCCTAAAGTTTTTATGAGGGCCATTGCTTAGGGAACCAAAAGTGTGCCACCCATGCCCAAGAGGAAGGCACCAGCCCAATGAGGACTGAGTGTGTTCAGTGAGCAGAGAACGCGGGATGTAATACAGTGGTACCTTGGGTTAAGAACTTAATTCGTTCTGGAGGTTCTTAACCTGAAACTGTTCTTAACCTGAGGTACCACTTTAGCTAATGGGGCCTCCTGCGGCCTCCATGCCACCGTTGTGCGATTTCTGTTCTCATCCTGAAGCAAAGTTCTTAACCCGAGGTACTATTTCTGGGTTAGCCGAGTCTGTAACCTGAAGCGTCTGTAACCTGAAGCATCTGTAACCCGAGGTACCACTGTACTGGGGGAACAGAGTATTTCCAGTTCTGAAGAGCAGCATTTCACAGGGCAATGTAAGCTGTTGGTCCCACTTGTTTTCCATTATTGAGGCGGTCCCCAACATCCTATTTTTTGAGCATTCACCCTGATCTATTTTCTGGGTGGCTAGACCATGTTGGCTGTTTAATGAGCGTTCATTCTGATCTGTTGGCATGGAGGTTAGATGACGTTGCGTCAAAGCGAGCTCTATCCCATACTTTCCAGTGCGTTTCTCTGTTCCCTATCCTTACTGCAAAAAGTCTGGCCTTTTGGAGAGGGGGGTCTGTTGTACAAGACCATCTAACCCAATCTAAAGTTCTGCCTCCATGGTTGGAGGCAGTTGTTGGACTCCACTGAGAGGTAATGGAGTGCACATTCGTGGGTGGAGTAAAACCACTTGAGAATCACAGCGCCTGCTGTGGCCGCAGAGACCAGTAACTCATAACTGCTGCCTCCTGTGTTGTTTTTACTGCATTAGCAGCACCAAAGTGGCCTCCCTGGGCGCAAACCTGGGCAGTGTGTATGGGAGTCCTGGGCTGCCCAGATGACACGACCCCCCTCTCAGCCTCACTGATGTGGTCCAAAGGAAAGCAGATCAATATGTTTGGCACCAGCTTGGCTGCAGGAGTTGCTGGAAGGAGGTTTACAATGCGCCATCCAACCGCCTTAGGGACTTCACTCCAGATTTGTGTAGGGTTTACTCTTTAGCCTTCTCTTCTCCCAAAGATAGTCTCTCAAGGCAGTGGGTACAGATTTTTCCTCAAGGTTTACTTTCGAAGCCTTTCTCTTGAATGAGCAAAGCAGTGGAGGTTTGGGATCAGAGTTTTCCTACTCCTAGATGGGCTGCCTTCCCAGGTTGATGAGCCTCATCCACCCCTCACTTCCTCCTACAGCACATGCAGAAACCGCCTTCTTGACCAATGGAACCACTCTTGGTCTTGTCTGCTCAACTCACCAGAATATATCTTCACATGCAGGGGAAGTCCCTGACTCACCAATGGGTTTGAGACCCATTGACTACCCTCACGTGGTTTAGCCAACCAGTTGAAGCCATTTCTGGGGTGTCACATGCTGACAGCTTCTAGGAGCCACAGGTGAGAGCTGAGTTCAGGGTGGTGATCAAAGGTGGCCAAACTACCCCAGAAGGCACACAACATGTCCCCCAGCAGAGGTATCACCCCTCCTCTAACACCATATACACCCCGGAGGCTTTAATGTTTCTGAATACCAGTTGTTTGAAACCACAGGAGGGGTGCTCAGATTGTAGTTGTTGTTATTATTATTATTATTATTATTATTATTATTATTATTATTATACTTGCAGTTTTTCGACAGGCGCCTGGCTGGCCCCTGTGAGAACAGAATGCTATCAGATGGGCAATTGGCCTGATCTTTCAGGATCTTATTGTGTTTTTAAGTGCACAACCTGAATTTCCCCATATGTGATTGACCCCCACTGGAAAAAGAGCGACAGTCTGGAAGCACCCTAAGTCCTTTGACCTCAATTCTCAACCAACAGTTTCATTTCAGGGAAAGAAGAGTGATCTGTAAGGCGAGCGGCTTCTGCCCTTCCTGCTCCACCTATTTTTATTGGTTCACTTTCCAATAAAACTAAACTTGGGGTGGGTGTGGGTGGGGGATGATTAGGAAAAAGCCAACAACTGAAGACAGTGGCAAGGACCCATCTCCTTAATGGAAAGTTGAAGATCTCTTCTGATGCTGCGGTTATTGAAAGACAACTGCACATTTCATAGGCATATTGAAAATGGATCCCTGGGGCTTTCAGGGTGGCAGATAATGGAGAAGAAGGAACATAGCCAAAATGCTGTACTGGACAGATGTCTGTGATGGGTTACTTAATGTTAATTGCTTCAAAGCAGTGGCCTCAGTTTGAAGGAATCAGAGAAGTTCCTTTGTATGGTTACATCCTGTTCAATTACATGGAATTTGCAAGCTGCTTCTTTGCCTTTTCCAGTGGTATTCTCATACCGTACTCACCAGATGCACCAACCGCAGGGGGCTGAGGGAGTCTTTGGCCCCTCAGTATCTGGGGGCAAGGGGCCAGTCCCCTGAATGTTGAGTGGGTGGAAACATTGGCGGAGCTTCATGCTCCAGCACGGGGGGTGGAGAGCAGGCGTGGCGTGGCTGGTGCGCATCCTGGGGACATGGCACATCACCTGTGGGGGTGTGGCGCTCAGCACGGTGTGTGTGTGTGCCATCCCCTCTCCCCTCTCTTCCTCCGCCAGTGGGTGGAAGAGGGCAAGTGTGGAGTGGGGCTCCTCACTCAGCTTCCTGTCAATGGTTGGCTTTCTCGACCATCAGCCTTCTCCAGTTGCATGTACAGTGGTACCTCAGGTTACAGACGCTTCAGGTTGCAGCGGGAGGCCCTATTAGTTAAAGTCGTACCTCAGGTTAAGAACAGTTTCAGGTTAAGAACGGATCTCCAGAACTACAGTGGTACCTCAGTTACAGATAGGTAGCCGTGTTGGTCTGCCATAGTCAAAATAAAAAAATTCCTTCCAGGAGCACCTTAAAGACCAACTAAGTTAGTTCTTGGTATGAGCTTTCGTGTGCATGCACACTTCTTCAGATACCTCAGGTTACATACACTTCAGGTTACATATGCTTCAGGTTACAGACTCAGCTAACCCAGAAATAGTACCTCAGGTTAAAAACTTTGCTTCAGGATGAGAACAGAAATCGTGCTCCGGCGGCGCAGCAGCAGCAGGAGGCCCCATTAGCTAAAGTGGTACCTCAGGTTAAGAACAGTTTCAGGTTAAGAACAGACCTCCAGAACGAATTAAGTTCTTAACCTGAGGTACCACTGTATTATGAGGATCCAAGGGGTGCTGAGTTTGTCAGCAAGGTTGTGCTGAAGGACTGAAACTTCTGCACTCTGGCATCACCCTCTGAGGTGCCCGGTGCGCTGATGCTGTGGTATGGTGTCGCATGTATGTGATATCATATGCATGTGACGTCATGTTATGTGTGGCGGGCCTGGTGCTCTGGTGTTTACTGGGCTTCCAGTGCTGTGTTTTTGATCTGTGTTCTCATGACGTTATAACAGTTCATGATGTTATAGGTTGTTTTCTGAGGGGAGGAGAGGAACCTCAGGGAAATTAATGAATGTCAGAATCTAGCTGATATTTGGAACAGGGAGGGAAAATGCTAGCTGCGGGACTGTGTCAGGTTAGTTAAGTGCAGAGCCCTTGGGAAACAATACCAGGCCATTGGCAATGCAAAAGAACTTGTCCTTACCCCCAGCTCTGAGGAGTGGACAGAGACAGGAGAATGGGCAGACTGGCAAGGTGATGCGATGTGTGTGAGGTGACAGGGAAAGAGTGTTGTTTCGCAAGGAGCAGAGGGGAACAAAGGCAGATCCATCTTGGCTGCTGACTGGAGAGGCTGGGGAATATATGCCTGCCTGTTCTGAACTCAAGCTGGCTGAAGCTATGGGAGAAGCGAGGACAGACACTCTGGAGATATAATGCTGTGAAGGATCATCCTCTCCATGTGTCTTGTACATTTTTGCAACGTACAGTGGTACCTCGGGTTACAGACACATCAGGTTACAGACACTTCAGGTTACAGACTCCTCTAACCCAGAAATAATACCTCGGGTTAAAAACTTTGCTTCAGGATGAGAACAGAAATTACGCGGCAGTGGCGACAGCGGGAGGACCCATTAGCTAAAGCGGTACCTCAGGTTAAGAACAGTTTCAGGTTAAGAACGGACCTCCAGAACGAATTACCGTATTTTTCGCTCTATAACACGCACCCGACCATAACACGCACGTAGTTTTTAGGGGAGGAAAATCCGTAGGCATGCCACCCGTAGGCATTTCCTCCATAACACGCACAGACATTTCCCCTTACTTTCTAGGAGGAAAAAAGTGAGTGTTATGGTGCAAAAAATACGGTAAGTTCTTAACCCGAGGTACCACTGTACTTATAATAAACACAGCAGGTAAAGGAACAGAATAAATTCAAGAGGGGGGGGGCATTTTGGTGGACTGAGTTTCAGAAAGCCTTTCAGCAGTTAAAGTGGCTTAAAACACACTCCATTGCCCAAGGACAACAAATCCACTTAAAAAACAACAACAAATACTTTCTGCGTTTAGGAAAGTTACAGGGAAATATGCTGAAAAGTGTTGATGAACGAATGGCTATGAGGAAAACATACAACAAGCAAGCAAGAAAGCAAGCAAGCATGAATGCCATATCACCTCGCTGCAAATCGATCAGAATAAATGCTCAGTAAACACTGGGCACAGTCTAATCTCTCCTTAAGGTTTGTGCAAGCAACTCAGGATAAATGACCATTTTTTAAATAGGCCATCTGGAGGGGTCCTCAGTCTTACCAGTACACATTCTTTGTTGCTTTTGCTGCAGCAGTACAGCAAACAACCAATAAATATGAGCCACAGCAGCAGCCTGCCTGAAGTACAGTTAGCCTGCAATTTACGGACATTTTACTTGTGTGCATTCAGATTTATGTATGCTGCGAAATAAGTAAATTAATTTAAAAGGGGGGGAAGGTGGTTGGGCATATGGAAAAAAAGACTTTGGCAATCTCACCCACGATTTGGGCTTTAGACGCAATCCCTGGAATGTAACCCCCGGTCTGTTACTCATGCTCAGCCCAAGTATCCTTTGGTTTAGCTAGCAAACTCGACTGCTGATTACTGCATTCACTTACAAGCAACAGATAATGTGTGTGAGAGTGCTTTATAGCTTGTGGTGAAGAGGAGTGAGTTCTGGGTAAATACCGTATAATGATACCGAGTAATTAAAAAAATGCAGAGATCTTGTTAAAAGGAGATGTAGATGATTCTCGGGGTGTAGGAGGTGCTAGGGGAGGGGCATACCTCTGGTGTGGAGACACATTGTGCTCGTTCTGGAGTAGTTTGTCCACTTTTGGTCTCCACCCTGCACTCAGCTCTCACTTGTGGCTCCTAGAAGCTGTCAGCATGTAACAGCAGGCACATCCTGGGAATGGCTTCGACTGGCTGGCTAAACCAGGTGAGGGTAGCTGCAGAGGCGGAGCAGGGTGGGGGTGGCCCGCCCCAGGTGTCATCCCTAAGGGGGGGTGACATCGCCTTGGGACGTGCCCCCCCCCGCAGCTCCCCGCCACTGGCGCACCCCTCTGGGACATATGCCACTGCCACTAGCTCCGCCTCTGTCCATCCCATCCCACGCCATACTGTGCCGTGCCGCGCCCCCCTCCCCTATGGGCAGTTCACCCCATCCCTGGGCGCCCTGCCCCAGGTGCCTGAGAGGCTTCCTCCCCCACTGGGTAGCCAATGGGTCTCAAACCCTTGTTGAGTTAGGGATTTCCCCTGCATGTGAAGACAGGCTCTGGCTGTTTGAGTAGGCAAGACCGCTAGTGGTTCCAATGGTCAAGAAGGTGATTTCTGCATGTGCTGCAGAGGGAAGTGGGGCTCATCAACCTGGGAAAGGGGCCCATCCAGGAGAAGGAAGACTCTGATCCTAAACCTCTGCTGCCTGGTGGGATATATTTGGGAGAAGAAAAGGCTAAGGGATAAACCCTACACAAATCGGGAGTGGATGGAGCCTTGTATGCCTCCTTCAGACAACTAACTCCTGCTGCCAAGCTTGTGCCAAAATAATAATAATAATAATAATAATAATAATAATAATAATAATAATAATAATAAATTATTTGTACCCCGCCCATCTGGCTGAGTTTCCCCAGCCACTCTGGGCAGCTTCCAACAAAGATTAAAAATACATTAAAGTGTCACACATTAAAAACTTCCCTGAACAGGGCTGCCTTCAGATGTCTTCTAAATGTCAGGTAGTTGTTTATCTCTTTGACATCTGATGGGAGGGCGTTCCACAGGGTGTGTGCCACTACCGAGAAGGCCCTCTGCCTGGTTCTCTGTAGGTTTGCTTCTCGCAGTGAGGGAACCACCAGAAGGCCCTTGACGCTGGACCTCAGCGTCCGGGCAGAATGATGGGGGTGGAGATGCTCCTTCAGGTATACTGGACCGAGACCGTTTAAGGCTTTAAAGGTCAACACCAATACTTTGAATTGTGCTCAGAAACATACTGGGAGCCAATGTAGGTCACCCCCAGTCACCAGTCTGGTTGCCGCACTCTGGATTAGTTGTAGTTTCCGGGTCACCTTCAAAGGTAGCCCCACATAGAGTTCATTGCAGTAGTCCAAGTGGGAGATAACTAGAACATGCACCACTCTGGCGAGACATTTTGCAGGCAGGTAGGTTGCGGGCTCTGCTTTCCTTTGGACCACATCAGCGAGACTGAGGGGGGGTGTCTTGTCATCTGGGCAGCCCAGGACCCCCATACAGACTGCCCAGGCTTGTGCACCAGGGAGGTTGCTTTGGTGCTGCTAACACAGTGATTTGACCACCCCCAAGGGAAACTCCATTCTCCATTCTCTCTCTCTCTCTCTCTCTCTCTCTCTCTCTCTCTCTCTCTCTCTCTCTCTCTTTCTCTCTCAATACCAACAGCAACAAGATGATGCTCCTGAGACTTCAGGCTGGTATATGCGCCTCCCAGCTACATTTCAACAAAAATGTCCTCCTCAGGGACAACCATAAACACAAGGCATGCTGCATCTCACTGCAAGAACAGGATGCTGGACTAAATGGGCCTTTGGCCTGATTCACCAGGGATCTTCTTACTGGCAAGATGAAGCAACAATATTGTCAATTCACTTCTTTATTATGCACCACTCATTTCATGCAGTTATAAGATTTTTGGCAGCTGTGCGCAGAAAGTGAAGCGAACAACGCTCCCATTTTCTTATTTGGCCAAGTTAAATTACTCATGCCCAAACTGATATTGCTCTTTAAACTCATATTGCTGATCATAACTAGATGTATAAATTAGACTAATTTCACACATTACTACAATGCTTACTTTGTTTTCCTGGAGTTGTCAAATACAATAGAGCACAGGGAGCTTCTGAGCCTTTACTAGTTACACAGAAGGAAGGACTTTGCCTGATGCTGCTTCTGCCAACATAGCAGCATCAGGCCAGAAGAAGGTATCCCTGCCAAAATTTAGCCCTTCTACGCCACTTGTTCTTTTCCTGGAGTACCTGATGGCAGCCCTAGGCAACTGGCTCCAGCTGTTGCCATTTCAAGTTCCCACAATGCCTCTGTTGCTCTGGAGCATTGTAGGTAATTTATTCCTGGACAAAGACACCCTTTTGAAGTTGATAAACCCTCTTGAAGCCCTGGCAACTGCCCAAGGATGGCATGCATTGATGCCAGGCCAGAAAACATGCCACTCAGTGAAGACTTGGAAAACCAGTACTTCAGAATAATTGGTTTGGCAAGGCTCAGTTAAGTGGCAAATTTTGTCCTGTTTTCACATATTTCCAAGAATAATTTGCTTTGACATTAGTAATTTAATATCCAACAGCATTAGACAGTCTGTCCCACAGCATTTCCTGACCTTATGCAACTTAACTGGTGGTAATGTAGTGCAATTGTATCACATGCATCGATTATGTGATCTAGTCTACAAAAATGCCATGCTTTCCCCCCCCAAAGGCCAGTAATCTATAATTCAGCGCGTCCACTGTATGATAATAACACCTAAAAAGATGACAGATAAAATCAGGCGGGTGTAATAAAGCCCTTTCTCCACAAGGGCCATTGTTTTATCCCACGCGACTGATTCAGGGTCATCCTGGCGTTCTTCTAGAGAGAGATGTTTCTTGATCTGTTGCAGTTCCATATTCAGATGTTTCAGAAACACCAAGCTGTCATCTTCACTGTCTTTTGCTGGCAAGGGAAATCCATCTGCCTGCTGGTTCTCTTTGGGCCACCTGTCTCCTGTACAGATGAAAATAAGGAGGATATATGTTAATCTGCTAATCTGTTATGTTTGGGAACAGACATTGTTTGAGAATAAAGGAATGGAGAGTTAAAGAACTGCTTCTTTGATTCCAAATTCCGGCGTATGGTTCACTGGAAGCCATGTTGGACATTTTGCATCTGTTATACAGTGGTGCCTCGCAAGACGAAATTAATTCGTTCCGCAAGTTTTTTCTTCTTGTGAGTTTTTCGTCTTGCGATGCACGGTTTCCCATAGGAATGCATTGAAAATCAATTAATGCGTTCCTATGGAAACCGCCTTCAGACCAGGTCCGGGGACAGTCTGTCCCCCGACCTCTTCTGAAGGCTGGGGGGGGGACAAGGGCTTTTCTTCCCACCCCCAGCATTTTAAAAAAACCCGGGACAGCGGAGGACTTCTCCGCTGTCCGGGGCGATCTTAAAATGCTGGCGGGCGGCATTTTAAAATCGCCCGGGACAGCGGAGGACTTCTCCGCTGTCCGGGGCGATGTAAAAGCCCCTGGGAAGGCAGGCAGGGGGGACAAAGACTTTTGCCCCCCGCCTGCCTTCAGAAGAGGTCCTGGACCTCTTCTGAAGGCGGGCGGGGGGCGAAAGTCTTTGCCCCCCCCGCCTGCCTTCAAAAGCCGTCCGGGACAGCGGAGAAAGGCGCTGCCTTTCTCCGCTCTCCCGGGAAGGCAGGCAGGGGGGAGCAAAGACTTTCGCCCCCCGCCCGCCTTCAGAAGAGATCCTGGACCTCTTCTGAAGGCGGGCGGGGGGCGAAAGTCTTTGCTCCCCCCCGCCTGCCTTCAAAAGCCGTCTGCGATAGCGGGAAGCTCTTCCCTGCTATCCCGGACTGCTTTTAAAATGCTGGCGGTGGGGAGCAAAGCCTTTCGGCCCCCGCCGGCCTTCCTGGACCTCTTCTGAAGGCCGGAGGGGGGGAAAGGCTTTGCTCCCCACCACCAGCATTTAAAAGAGGTCCCCGGAGATTTCCCTATGGGCTTTCTTCTTGCGAAGCAAGCCCATAGGGAAATTCGTCTTGCGAAGCGCCTCCAAAACAGAAAACCCTTTCGTCTTGCGGGTTTTCCGTCTTGCGAGGCATTCGTCTTGTGGGGTACCACTGTAATGCAATGTGAAGCAACATACCTCCACCTTCATTAAAACAAATGCCAGTTATCTGATTCCAGACAGGGCCTGGGTTGTGCTGGAGAAGACCATGCAAATCAAGAAGGCTCTTGCAGTGCAATTCTATGCATGCTGTAATGGTTCTAGGGGTTGCTCGTGCGTAAGCTTGTCCCAACACCTGGCTGGGTTGCCTGAGTGAACCTTTCCTGTCTGAGCAGCCACTCACCCGTGGCTGTCTCAATCGCTGGCAGAATCTGTCAGTGGGCGTTTCTTAAACTTCTTCCAGCAAAGAAGCTCTTTGACGCCCAGTCTCCTCCTACTCTCCCTGCGCGGAAGCCTTCTGCACAAGGAGGGCGTAGGCAGCGGAGGACTCTTCCTCTCCCCGCTGGTCCCCAGAAAGGAGTCCTGTGACCGCCTCTCTGATTCCCCCATCTGCCCCCTTTCTCCACTGGAGCGACGCTGATTCCCTTCCCCAGAGGATGGGCTGCCTCTCCCAATCCCGGGACGCTCTCTAGGATCCCTCTGGAGCTTGCTCTCTCCCTCGGACACTGATGGCAGTTCCCTGACACATGCCTACTGAGAGCTAAGTTCCACCATCAAGTTTAGTTGAATGTTCACCCAGATAAGTGTTTCAGCCTTAAGATATGCAGGTTAAATGGCTCTAAGAGCAATATTAGTATTTTCCAGTACGTAATGAATGAAGAAGAGCTTGTATCTGATTTAAGCTTATTTCCACTTTCTATATTGCATGAAAGGGATCAAATGTGACACATCTGAGGCTTAACAGAATGAATGAAACTTGTGAAAATTGCCCAGACCTTAGATTAATATGGATTGCTTCCTTCCACACTTACTTATTTGAGCTATGCTGACAGCCTGACGCCTCAGGTCCATTTCACACATTACTCAGAAAAGAATACAAGCTTGATGAATTTATTCTGAATCTGTTTATTCTAAATCTGTTTAATAAATCAATCAATAAACAAATTCCAGCTCTCCAGTGGGTGCGTCTCAATGATTTGTTTTTCTTTTTAAGAGTGTATACAGTGGTACCTCTGGTTAAGAACTTAATTCGTTCTGGAGGTCCGTTCTTAACCTGAAACTGCTCTTAACCTGAGGTACCACTTTAGCTAATGGGGCCTCCTGTTGCCGCTGCACAATTTCTGTTCTCATCCTGAAGCAAAGTTCTTAACCCGAGATAATATTTCTGGATTAGCGGAGTCTGTAACCTAAAGCGTCTGTAACCTGAAGCGTTTGTAACCTGAGGAACCACTGTACTTAAATCCTGTGCATACCCTTGTGCGAAAAGATTTCTTATAGTAATGGATGGTGGTGCTTGATATCGGCACCCTTCTTCTGCTTTATAGGTGCCCCACCTCCTTACGGTAAATTGTTTACATTTTGGAAAATGCTTACCTAAATGGGTCTCTGGGCTCTCGCTTTCCTCTTTCTTCTTGCTCAGGATTCTATTCATGAATTTATTCCCCTTGAAGGATGGCAACTTTGGTCTCTTCTCTTTGAGATAGAGTACAAAAGCATTCTCCAAGATACCAAGGACCAGAAATACAAACATCCCAGTGAAAAACGCGGCTGCATTGAAGAAGAAGAAGAAGAAGAAGAAGAAGAAGAAGAAGAAGAAGAAGAAGAAGAAGAAGAAGAAGAAGAAGAAACAGGGGTGGTGAAAAGCTAGCATCCCTTGGAGGTCTTTTCTTTAATGTGGGAATGGGGAACCCAAGGACTCTTCCAGTGCTTGAAACTCTCAATGGGCCAAGCCCTTATCAATAGATTTGCCCTTTCCTCTCCTTGGGTGTTTGCTTGGCTAGAATGTGTCCTTGAATTCAGAAGTGGCCTAGTGTGGTGGAGCTGCCTCTTTTGCTTTCCAACATCACTTACCACTTACTGTCAGGGAGAGAGAGGAGGCAACAGAGAGGGGCAGTGTGGGGTGAGTGGATCAGCAGAGCCTGTTTGGCACTCCTGCTAGTATACTTGCACTGCGTCAAGCTCCTTTCCTTTCCTTTCCTTTCCTTTCCTTTCCTTTCCTTTCCTTTCCTTTCCTTTCCTTTCCTTTCCTTTCCTTTCCTTTCCTTTCCTTCCCAACCCCTTCTCTCCCTCCTAGTAAGAAGGAAGGTCTGGAGGGCTGCAACATGAGAAAACAGGCCTTTTCTGCAGTGGCTCCCTGTTTGTGGAATGCTCTCCCCAGGGAGGTTCACCTGACACCTTCATTATACACCTTTAAGCACCAGGTAGACCTTTCCTCTTCAACCAGGCCTTTGGCTGATTGACGTCGAACGCCCTTTTAAAATTCAGGTAGGTAGCCGTGTTGGTCTAAACTGAAAACTATGGAGAGAACTAGTCTGAATAGAGATATTGGATTCTTGTCTCATTACATATGCTATAGCTATTTTTGGTCATCAGCATACTATCCCTTGCTTTTTCTTTTAGGACTAATTGCAGTCATTAACTGTTGTCAACAGTTTTACCATACCCATTGAGTCAATCACCCATCTCCTACTACCATTCTGAAAAGAACCACACCCCACCCTCCCACTATATATAAGGGTCTGGTGACTTCTGTTTCAGTGTATCTGAAGAAGTGTGCATGCACACAAAACTTTATACCCGGAACAAACTTAGTTGGTCTCTAAGGTGCTACTGGACAATTTTTTAATTTATTTCACCCTTTTAAAATGTGTTGTGGGATGGGATACTATTGGGCTGTTTTTGTTTTTATTATGTATTTTCTGGTTTTAAAAATATATATATTGTGATTTATTTTGTGAACTGCCTTGGGATCTACAGGTAAAGGGAGGCATACAAATGTAATACATAATAATAAAATAATAATTATTCACCTTCAAGCAGGAAGATAGGGATAGTAATACTGACCGACCTTACAGGGTTGCTATACGATTTGAAAGATAATATATTTGAAGTGCTTTGACCATATTAAACAAATTGCTAAGGGGGTATTGTTCATCTATTTTTGTACCATGCAAGATAATAACGATTCACAAAATGTACCTCCAATTAAAGTTAGTTATTGACCCAGGGACCTGCTCACTAACTAAACCACAATGTGAATTAGTCCAATGAAAGCAATCAAAACTATTTGACAGCCCCTAAGGGACACGGGTGGCGCTGTGGGTTAAACCACAGAGCCTAGGGCTTGCTGATTAGAAGGTCGGTGGTTCACCGCAATGGGGTGAGCGCCTGTTGCTAGGTCCCTGTTCCTGCCAACCTAGCAGTTCGAAAGCACATAAAAGTGCAAGTAGATACATAGGTACCACTGCGGTGGGAAGGTAAACGGTGTTTCTGTGCACTGCTCTGGTTTTGCCAGAAGCGGCTTAGTCATGCTGGCCACATGACCCAGAAGTTGTATGCCGGCTCCCTTGGCCAATAAAGCGAGAGTCGGTCACAGCTGGACCTAATGGTCAGGGGTCCCTTTACCTTAAGTGTTCAAAGGCTGCTGGCGCTGAAATAAGCCAGGCAATAAAAGGTGGTTTACCTATGACTGGTGGATTATCCGATGTTGCGGGTAGCATATCATTAAGAATCATTGACAAAAATGAGATTTGAAGGATCAGTGTCATTTTGAAGGCAATCTTTTCTCCAGGAGAGGCAGATGCAAAAGAAATAGCCATATCCAGCAAGAAAAGAGTTAAAGTTGGGAGGATCAGAACCAACACATACAAAATGGAGCGCCTCTTCATAGAAATCTGTCCAAAAAAGGGGGGAAATGAATAAATAAAAATGAAGATTAAAGCAAAGACTGGAACTCTCTTTTCAGTCTCATTAGTAGCATACATTCATTCATTCATAGTCCTTATTCTTAGCAACCCATTGATGGGTGGAACCACCATCTTCCCTCTTCCAAAAATGTTTCAGAAGGAAAAGTGGGATATAAATGTAATATTAATAACAATAACAATTGTAGGAAACAGTGGAGCTCCTGGCAGGACCTGGAGTGGGGTCAAAAGAGCTGCTGCAGAAACCCTGAAATGGGTCCCCGTACCACTGAGGGATTTACCATTGAAGGAAAATAAAGGTTTCTCTGTCTGTAATGGCCTGGCAGGCAAAATTTCAATACAGTGGTACCTCGGGATGCGAACGGGATCCGTTCCGGAGCCCCGTTCGCATGCAGAAGCAAACGTAACTAGCGACGGCACGCTTTTTGCCGCTTCTGTGCATGCATGCGACGTCATTTTGAACGTGTGCGCATGCACGAGCAGCGAAACCCATAAGTAACGCACTCCGTTACTTCCGGGTTGCCGCGGAGCACAACTCAAATGCACTCAACATGAAGCATATTCAACTCGAAGTATGACTGTAATCAGAACTTGATGGCACCGGGGCTGTGGAATGCCTCCCTCCTTGCTGAAATACAAAAGGCCTCCATCAGTGTTGGCATTCCACTGGCTCCTGTAGACATACCTATTTAGGCAAGCATTCCTCCCAAATGAACTTCTGATTTATTGTTTTCCCTGTTGGTTTAACAATGTTTTGTTTTTAATCGAAGTGTCCATCATCAACATATTTCAAAGAACACTTGCATTCTTTTTTAAGAAATGAAAATGAGCCAATAACATACTACTCTCTTTAAAATTAACCTAAAATCTAAGCAGCAGTTCTGAAAATAAGTGTGGATTAAAACTCGTAAGCATGAAAAACAAACACTAGCTACATAGGGGGAGATCTTTTTCTGTTTCCATGTTTTTTAAATGTATTAGAAACCAAATACCTCATAAGTGACAGCACTGAACTTAATTAAATCATATTCCATGATGTGCTCAATGATCCTCAGCTCCTCAAACTTCCATTCCCCACTGGTCAAGTAATTTTTGCGACTATCTTGGTTCGCCTTCTTGGAAGTTTTGTTGCTCACCATTATCATTTCCTTATCTAGAGGCAGTAGAAGATAAATGATACGGAAGGTTGTTACTTCAGGGGAGTAAAGAAAATCACAGTCACATCCATATTAGGTCTTCCTTTTGAGGTTGTGTCATAACTGTTCCATTTTGTCCCACAGTTTGCTCAGTGTGTGAATTAAGCCCCGGTGTTTCATCACACCAAAAATGGTAGTGATGTATCAGTAGCACAAAAATGGTCAGCCTCCAATGGGAGCAACTCTGAATTAATTTTGAGAGGCGACTTTGACCATTGGCAAGGGGAGCAAACTTGCAGGGAAGAGTGATAATGGAGAGAGAGTGAAGAAAGATGCAGAAAACAGGGAACATAGGGCACCTTCAGAAAGACACAAGCTGAGTGTATAGTGGGGACCTCCTGATGAAGGGTGGATAAGAAATACAGCAAACAAATAATAATGCCTTGTTCCCCATGCTAGTCCTACTTCACATCGACCCATTGAAAGTACAGTGGTACCTCAGGTTACAGATGCTTCAGGTTACAGACGCTTCAGGTTACAGACCCTGCTAACCCAGAAATAGTACCTCAGGCTAAGAACTTTGCTTCAGGATGAGAACAGAAATTGTGCGGTGTCGCGGCGTGGGTGGCCCCATTAACTAAAGTGGTACCTAAGGATAAGAACAGTTTCAGGTTAAGAACGGACCTCCGGAATGAATTACGTTCTTAACCTGAGGTACCACTGTAATGGACTTGACTAACCCAATCTTATCTTAGAACATAATATAGTTGTAAGGCTGTCATCATGCTGCAATTGGAAATCCAGGCATTTTTCGTTTCTTACCACATCTGCAGCCATGCCATAAATGTTGGGGAGGGGTGGAACAAACGGGAGAAAATCTCCTCTTCATCCGTTCCCCCCACCCCCACCCCCACGCTGCTGCTCTGAGGTGCGAAAAACACCTGCATTTTAAAATGCAGCCATTCCTGTCTCTTCCCACAGCAGAAACTATGCTCCCTTTGTTGGCAACCCCATTGGAGGTAGGGCGTGGTGATGTGCAAGGGGGGGGGGTTGGGCAAGCTGTTAGGGCTTTGGGGCCATTGGGAGAGCTGTGGCGGGATTGGGGGTTGGGTGAGGTGTAAACGGAGGGGAGTTGGCAAGCTGCGTAGGGTTTAGTGGGGTTGGTGAGGCACACAAGCTGGGCTGCAGCCCCTGGTTATAATAATTGCCGAGATAGGTGGAAAAGGGGGTGAAGTGTGGTGGTTTGGAGTTCAACATAAGAGTGAGTTTATGGGGTGCAAATTGGGGGTGTGCATTCAAGAGGGTACAAATGAAGAGAGAGAAGCCAACTATCATGCCAGTTCAACGAAATACATGGTTTTACCTGAATGTATCGATGACATTATGCTTATGTTGCATTTTTGTTGATCGAAAGGAAACGCATGGACATCCAGACTGCAGGATGAAGTCAGCCGGTAGGCTTGAAACATTTGAATGGAACCGTCGGCTGATACATAAGCAAAAGGGCTCTGTGTGAACTTGTCTTCATCTGCCCTAAAGATATTGTATTGTAATTAGGAAAGCTTTGCATTTTGCACAGATTAGATAACCCCTAAGTCTGGCCCCTACATGGGAAGCCTCATTGTTAATCATAGAACTGTAAAGTTGGAAGAGACCCCAAGGGTCATCTAGTCCAACCCCCTGCGATGAAGGAATCTGTTTGCTCAACGTGGGGCTCAAACCCACAACCCTGAGATTAAGAGTCTCATGGTCTACCAACTATTTGTTGGAACAACCAACTAAAGCAGGGGTTGTCAGCCTGGTCCCTACCGCCCACTAGTGGGCGTTTCAGGATTCTAGATGGGCGGTCGGGGGTTCTATGGCAAAAGTTGAATCCTCCTTCCATCAAGCACTGGTGGGCAGTAAGGAAATTTTACCATCAAGAAAGATGCATTAGTGGGCAGTAGGTATAAAAAGGTTGACTACCCCTGATCTAAAGGGTCAACATGTAGACAGTGACTTCGTGACAATGATAAAACATAAAATATGACTGAATGATGATATAAAATACTTATAACAAACGAATAATGAATCAAAACTTGCACAATTTTCTAATTTATTCCCATCTCATCAGCGGGAAACTGGGTGAAGAACAAGCAGAATGTGGGTGAGCCCTTAGACCAAATTCTGTGCCAAGAAGACTTGAGGCAACCTGAACACAGTCAAACAACGCAAAATTCACAGGTTCTTGCCTTAGCCCTGGCAATGGTGTCTGCATTTGTGCACAGCCCCCAGCCCAGCGCTGTTAAACCTCTGGCTATCATGGCAGGCAGCCTTCTCAATGCCTGGGAATGGATATGGTAAAGTGGTTTCAGTACATGGCTGCACCAAAAGCAACCCTGTGAATTTGCCCTGAAAATGCAGTTTGGAAACACATTCACCATAGGATAAAAGCAGCATTACCGTTCATCTATATAGAGGTCTGGGGTCCAGAAAAGGTTCACAGGCAAAGTGATATTCGTAATGTTACAGAAATCCAAGGGATTCCATGAGACAAATTCATTGTCCCAGAACTAGAGGAAAGAAAAAATATATTACTTACAATAAAATAAAATCATGTGAGGATAGATCTGTTTGCTATTTACAGAAAAGAAAGAGGGCCTCACCACATACATCCAGAAATAGAATGTGACCACCTGCAATTTTTCTTGCTGCAAGGAACAAAAAGGGAAAAGATTAACACATTATCTTCCTCCTGTCCTAGAGAATTAACACAGAGACAGATATATTGGTGGTACAACTGGAAGGTGGGTGAATGGGAGATGGATGTCCCTCTTTAAAAAAAACACTCCTGTCCCACACTGGCAGAACTGCTGGTGGCCCTGCCTGTCACACACAAGCTAGAATTGAAGCTATGAATCCAGTAAGCGACTGTTCTGCAATTTCCCCCAGCAGTTTGCATTTGTAAGGCAGCATCCCACATCCAACAAACCTTTCCTCCCCCCCTCCTTCCCCAGTATCTGTGCTTAGCCCCGTCACTGGAGACCAAAAATGCAATGATTATTCTCTCTTACCACTGAAAGGATGGACACCAGGGTGAAGTCTAGTTGAACTTCTATAGGCTTTTCCCAATTATTCAGAGGTATGGTGTATAAGAAGAGATCCTTATTAGACGAGATGTTCAGGTACTCAGCCACATCGTGATACCTACAATTCTGTTTCTGGGTGGCTTCTGGAGTAGGGACAAAATGAGAAGATGAATGTGTCAGTATGGTAAGATTCAAAAGTCCTTGTTCTGTTCTTGTTCTTGCTTACAACTTATTACCTGCTCTTCAACCTAATGTTCCAGGTTTGGTTATGCTGGGGAAATATTGGAGTTCAGTACCCAATACCCTGTGGGTTCAGCCTGGATGGCCAACAGAATCCGGACACCAATTGTTAGTCAAATAGGACATTTATTTAGATATTGCAAGGCTGGTTTCACACAGCCTCAACCAGCAAGTAGTTATGGATGGCACACCAAGTATGAAAGAAGTATACACATTTATACAATTACAAGCACAGGGAAGCATAGGGGCTGTTATGTCCCTATATGGCAATACGTCTTTCTACTAGCTTATACCGGTTTAACCCTCCCTCCTTTTCCTCAACAGTTACAGCAATAGCTCCTACACATCCTTCTCGCATGGTTCTCCTGCAAACACAACCTTCACATTCCAGCCTTCACTTGCTCAGTCCCTTTATTCTTTTATAATGTTATTCTCCCTTCCAGTTACAATTAAAACACAACATTATATGAAAACACAACATTAAAAGCAGTTTAAAGAAACTCAAGAATACGAAAATAAGGCGGATGCTAAAAAGAGACATCTCAAGTGTCAAAAGCCCCAGCAAAGAGGTGCATCTAGGCAGAGTCAGACAGTATCCTTTCTCTCCTCTTCCTTTGCTGTATCCCATTATTTCGAAAGCCAGTGAACTCGAGAAACTGCTTCCTTTCATTCTAGCATCCATCCTACCTTCTATAAAGTCTCTTAGTTGATTTGTCAGCTATTAAAGCTAGAGAGAGGAGAAGAAATGGTTTTACCTGGCACCCAGGAGAGTAGAAAACTAATCATAACAGCTCTCCACATTCTTCTCTGAGAGTAGAACCAAGTGTCTTAAAGAGAAGAAGCAATAATCTGCTAGGCTGCTAAATTTGCAGCGGTGAGGAAGAGCCACATTTCTGTGTGAAATTGAGATCTCTCCTGGCTGTGGGGTAATGCATTTCACATCTCTGGTTTTGAATCTCATTTCCATGCATTTGCTCGTAATAATATTTTCTCGTAACTTTATTGGCTCTGCATTAGCATCTGTATATTTCTCCCTGTTGGAATCACCCAACTAAAACATTTGCTTTTGCTTCCTCTAGATTTGTGTTTAATTAAGGATCTGGCTTCCCATTAGTGTGCATTACTTACTCCTCGTTGAGATCCGGATGTTTCTTTCCAGACAATTATGAGTTGTTCTTTTAATGCACTCTTTGCAAATGTTGTTAAGACAAATATTGTAATTAGATATCAGGCACCACACTCCTGCCTCTTTGAAAATGCAACACACTTCACTTAGTAAAATACACAGTAGGGCCTGAAGGCATATCAACCTTACTCACATATATCTACGGTGTTTAAACCCAGTTTAATTATCATTGGTGTCTTCAAAGAATCCCGGGAATTGTGGTTTGGTATAGATGCTACCAAAATTCCTGTGACAGAGCCGCCATGGTTCTTGGACATAACTACAGTTCATAGCACAGAGGGAATCCTGTGACCTCCAGATGTTGCTGAACTGCAACTCCCATTGTCCCTAAGCTTTGGCCATGCTGGCTGGGGCTCATGGGAATTGAAGTCCAGCAGCATCTGTAGGACCACAAGTTCTCCATCCTTGACTTAAGGCCATGCTTCTCATCCTTTTATTTTTTTTAAAAAAAACCATCTTCTCTTTGTGATAGCATAAAAATTCCCCACCCCTTCTTCAAACTTAGCTCCCCTAGTTATTTTATTTGAACTTTCAAAAGTGTTGAAATATTGCACTTTTATTTATAAATACTATCTTTGGCTTCCTCCCAAAGAATCTTGAACTCAGAGAACTACAATTTCCGACACCCTCAAGAAACTACAGTTAGCAGGGGAAACTACCATACTGAAATATAAAAGTATGAAGTGTGTTATTTGGGAAGGTGAGATTATATGCAGTTTATTACATGACCAGCAAATCATCACTAGTGCACAGGTAGCTCAGAATTATCTCACAAGCAGTGTGGCATATGATATACGAAGCACAGCAGCTTGTCATGCATGGTGGAGTTAATCGGTTGCTAGTTTATTTGTGCTGTTCATTTTCATGAACTTTGAGAACTTTCAACTTACCACAAGCTATCGCTATTACATATGAAATCATCCTCAGTTTAAGGCAGGAATTCTTTTTTGTATGTGCAGCTGGACATAAGATGTGGAAAAGATTGTGCAGTTGGAAAAACAGGGGTGGGGAACTAGACATGCTAAGTGTGGGTGTTTATTAAGCATTTAAAAGACAAGCAATGGCAGGGATGATAGATACACAACTTAGATGAACTCAGTTTCCATACTTACACCACCCACATCATATTAAAACGACCACCTTCTTTTTTTTTTTGCCAGAACCACCTCTACTTCATCTTCCTCTTTGGCCAGGTAACTCTTCATCAGAGTACTCCTGTTTTTGAACCTTAGGTATTGATTATTCTGGGAAGTACGTTGAAACAAGACAAAATGTGCAGAGGTGGTTCAAGCTTTGAAGGAGCTCTTGGCAAAATGTCTACTCGTAGGCCCCCATCTTACACCAATGGCTTTTCTCTGATGTACCTGGATAGCAGTCTCCAGAAGTTACCGTGTAAAATTCCCACAATGCCTCCAACGAGGCATTGCTCTGGGGAATTGTGGGAAATTTAAATGGCAACTCCTGGACCAAGACATGTTTTTCAAAGGAGTGCATGAATGTGGTGTCAGCAGAGAACCTTGCTGGGGCCCTGGCAACTGCTTGAGGATGCCACATACTGACGCCAGGCCAGAAAACTTGCCACTCAATGAAGCCTTGAAAAACCAGCACTTCTGAATGATTGGTTTTGCGAGGCTTGATTGAGTCGTAAATTTTGCAGTGTTTTTACATATTTCCAAGCATGAAAGGCTTTGACTTTAGTAAGCACACTTCCAACAGCAAACACCACTTGGCTGAGGCATTTCATCAAGTCTCATTTGCTGATTTTATACAAATAACAGATTGGTAAGTTAGGATACTTGTACAACAGGCATTGGTTATGCACTCCTTGGTCTACCACAAATACCAATAATATATAATTTAGCATGTCCACTGCACGGCAACAAAAGTTAAAAAGATGAGTGAGAAAATCAGGCGGATAAAATAAAGCCCTTTCTCCACAAGGAGGATCATATTATCCCACACAACTGATTCAGAGTCATCCTGGCATTCTTCTAGGGAGAGATGTTTCCTGATCTGTTGCAATTCTGCATTAATATGTTTCAGAAGCACCAAACTCTCTTCTTCATGGCACTTTTCTGACAAGGATGATCTGCCTGCCTGCTGGCTCCCTTTGGGCAGCCCGTCTCCTGCGTGGAAGAAAATGAAGACTGTATATGTTCACATGTTTAAAAAATCCTTTGTAGGAACAGACATTGTTTGAGAATTAAAAATGGAGAGTTAAAAAACTACTGGCTGCTTTGATTCTAAATTCTGGCATTTGGTTCACCTGTCGAAGCAACCTAAGAAATCCTGAAGGTCGTCCAGTGGGTTTCTACTATCTCAATTCCTGGACAATGGATCCTGGACAATGTTCTTACCTCTTTCATCAGAGGAGTAATGGGGACAGCCTGGTGCCTCAAGTACATTTATTACATTACACAGAAATAAACTCAGCCTTGTTCCAGCTGTACATTCAGGAGGGACTGGACATTGTCTCCATGACTTTATGCCATGAAGTGACCCATAAATTATCTAAATAAAAAACTAAATAAATAGCCAATCCTTCACATACTCCTAAAAATGAACTGTGAAAAGGATTTGGGTTTTTTTTTAAAGCACTGGATTATGGTGCTTGACATTTGCCCCCTTCTCCCTCTTTACTGATCTTTTTCTCCATTATGTAAGAAAAATAAAGAAACATTTTGGAAAGTGCTTACCTAAATCAGCCACAGGCTTCTCAGATTGCTTTTTCTTCTTTCTCAGAATTATATTCATAAATTTATTCCTCATGAAGGGTGGGGACTCTGGTTTCTTCTGTTTAAGATAGAGTACGAAAGCATTCTCCAGGATACCAAAGACCATAAAGACAAATATCCCAGTGAAAAACATGGCTGTGTTGGAGAAGAAATGGATGGTAAATATTTGGCCCTTCAGGCGACTGTTCTTTTACGCTAGAGTGGGAGGGGCCTGGCAGGAGGCAGAAAAGAAATGGGGAGTGTTGTGGCACTGAGAAGATATGCTGTAGGGACCACATAAGTAACATGTGGGTTGCTGGTTTGGTGCTCCTATGTCTATAGATGCTTTGTCTGTGATGGGATGTATGTATGGTAAAGATGATGGTCGTTTTGGGGGAGCTTGAAATAACTTGAGTGGGAATTAGGTCTAACTCCAAAGGAATGTGGGGGAAGTGTAGTGATGGTGGTGTCAGCGTTTGTAGATGGAGCCTGGGATAGTGACAATGGGTGATGGTTCTTCTCCCCACTAGATTTTGTGGGCATCCGATCACCAGTGTAACTACAGTGGCAAATGGGCCAGATTGCTTGCAGAAACTTGTAGAAGCTCTAGTTCTCCTTTATGAGAATTAAATGCCCCAAAACTCACACACTTTGTAGATTATGGAAGGTATAAAATAAGGATAAATCCAAAAATATACCAAAGCAGTGAAACACAAAACCGAGTCATCTTGCCCTCTTTGGCTAGCATGGAATCCTTCTCTCTGAAATGCATGATAGTGAAATAGAGAGAAATAGGGATTTCCATGGCCAATCAAATAGATTCATCATTAAAAAGACTACTTCTGTCTTCCTGCCCTTCTCCTGCAGAGGAACCCATAGGACAAGACTGGTTAGTTGTTGCAGCACCACGGAGAGTTCCTAGGGGACAAGTTGCTCAAACTGGAGTTGGAACTGGACTGAGGCCTCTACTATCAGTCCACAACTCTTATATGAACAACTGCCTTTTGGAAATCCAGACTCCCTTAAAGGGCCACCTTCTGGCCCGAAAATGGACATTGCTCTTGGGTCCCATGGCCTCCCACTTGGTGTGATTCCTGTGCTGTTGGACTGGCCATGTACTGGGGTTCCTCAGGCCTAAGTGGAAACACCTGTCCCATCTCTGGTTCTGTGGACCCTGGGTTCTATAAATCCTAGTGCTGTGGCAGCGATTAAAGTGGCTTTGGCCATCTGTTCCTTTGTCCCACCTTTTCCTTGAAGGAGTGCCAACTTCCAATCCATAGAACATTGAGGATTTAACTCAACTGGGGTGCACTCCTAACTCCTGGGAGTAAGTCACATTGACTTCAATAGGACTTACTCATGGATGGGCATGGTTAGACTCATACTGTTGTTCACTAGAAGATTGTGCTGTGAAAACCTTTGTCAGAGATGCATAGCACACTGCAGGCCTTTGCTGCTGTTCGCAATTGGTAAAAAGGTAAAGGTAAAGGTACCCCTGCCCATACGGGCCAGTCGTGTCCGACTCTGGGGTTGCGCGCCCATCTCGCTTAAGAGGCCGGGAGCCAGCACTGTCCGAAGACACTTCCGGGTCACATGGCCAGCGTGACAAGCTGCATCTGGCAAGCCAGCGCAGCACACGGAAATGCCGTTTACCTTCCCGCTGGTAAGCGGTCCCTATTTATCTACTTGCACCCGGGGGTGCTTTTGAACTGCTAGGTTGGCAGGCGCTGGGACCGAGCAACGGGAGCGCACCCCGCCGCGGGGATTCGAACCGCCGACCTGACGATCGGCAAGTCCTAGGCGCTGAGGTTTTACCCACAGCGCCACCCGTGTCCCTATTCGCAATTGATAGGAAGGCGTTAAAGAGACCCTTCTTTCCCTATCTCATGCGGAGGTCAATGGGTACTGTCAGTGTTGAACTAAAAGCTACTATAGCATAGCAGCTGCAAAACAGGATGTCTTCCCTGGGACAAATCTCTCAGGGTGGCTAGCTAAACTCTCTCATTCTTTCCCCACATCGGAGATATATGGATAATAATACCAAGATACCTTGCAGAGCTGCTGTAAGATCTGCAGGTTCATGTCACTGAAGTGCTTTAATATGTACTAAACAAATGATAAGGAGTATCTTTATTCTAGTTCTGTACAATGCCAGGTAATTACGATTTACAAAATAATATCTCCAGCTAAAAATCAGTTACTGACTCAGAGACCTGCTTGCTGGACCACAATGTGAGTAGGTCCAATGAAAGCAACCAAAACTATTTGACAGCCCCCCAAACTGTTCAAAGGCTGCCAGGGCTGAATAATCCGTGCAGTAAAAGGTGGTTACCTATGACAGGTGGATCATCTGATGCTGACGGTAGCATATCATTCAGAATCAATGACAAGAGTGAGACTTGCAGGATCAGTGTCACTTTGAAAGCAATCTTTTCTCCAGGGCAAGCAAACGCATAAGAAATAGCCATATCCAGCAAGAACAGAGTAAAAGTTGGCAGGATCAGAACCAACACATACAAAATGGATTGCCTCTTCATAGAAACCTGTCCCAAAAAAGGACAAAACAAGAATGAAGATTACAGCAAAGAATGGTACTATCCTTTCAGTCTCACTAGTAGCATCAATTTGCCCATGGTCCTTATTCTTAGTAGCCTAAGAGTGGGTGAGACCATTTGGAGAACTGTTAATCAGGTGATATAATGAAATTCAGTTAGAGGGGATTTGAGGAAGTCAGTTGTCAATGTAATGAAATTAGGGATATGAAGTGATAATTCTTTTTTGTGTCTTTTTTCTTTGTTTTGTGTTTTGTAATGTTTTTCTTTTTCTTTGTGATAAATGTGAAAATCAATAAAAGAATTGGGGGGTGGGGAAGAGTAGGTGAGACCATTATTTTCTCTCTTCCGAAAGCACGTCAAAGTGCAAGTAGATAAAAAGGTACCGCTCCGGCGGGAAGGTAAACAGCGTTTCCGTGTGCTGCTCTGGTTCGCCAGAAGCGGCTTAGTCATGCTGACCACATGACCCGGAAGCTGTACGCCGGCTCCCTCGGCCAATAAAGCGAGATGAGTGCCGCAACCCCAGAGTCGGCCACAACTGGACCTAATGGTAAGGGGTCCCTTTACCTTTAAAATGTTTCATGGAAAGTGTGGGATAACACTGTATTTGACACAACAACATCTAACCTGCCCACAAACAAACTAAATAAACAGGTCATCTGGAAGAACCCAGGTTGTGCTTGCTTCTGCAACTCATCTACTAACCCAATGCATGCTTACCATATTTTTTGCTCTATAAGACTCACTTTTTCCCTCCTAAAAAGCAAGGGGAAATGTGTGCACGTCTTATGGAGTGAATGCAGGCTGCGCAGCTATCACAGAAGCCAGAACAGCAAGAGGGATTGCTGCTTTCACTGCACAGCGATCCCTCTTGCTGTTCTGGCTTCTGAGATTCAGAATTTTTTTCTTCTTGTTTTCCTCCTCCAAAAACTAGGTGCGTCTTGTGGTCTGGTGCGTCTTATAGAGCGAAAAATATGGTGCTTCTTCAATGATCTTACTAGATAAGTGTGCATAGGATTGCAACCTCAGGATGCTATTCTGTTTGTATTGCTGCAGCTTGAACGATTACTTAAAATCAAAGTGTCCATCGTCAACATATTGCAAAGGACAATTGATTTGTCTTTTTGAAAATGAGCCAGTAATGGTTGGTTGGCATCCTTCTGTCTCAGGAGACAGTAAAGGATGTGCCTTTGGGAAGTGAAGTCAAACCGTTGGAGAGGCACATTGCCTGCTGTTGAGGCTGTAGAGATCAATATGGGAGAGACATGTTTTGTTGCAGCTGGGGCAGATGAAGGCACCCAGCTGTGCTGCTGCAGATGCACCATGGCGTTTCCTCTCTCTGCATTCCTCCCAGCAGTCATTCCTTCTCTGGTCACAGCTGTGGATGCATGACCTGACTGCTTGTCTCCAGGCTCTGCAGTTATCTGCATGGGATTTCCACACGGTGGGGTTGATGTTGCCAGCCTTCATCTTTGTAATACAGAGTTGGTCGGCCAATGGGCTTTGTGCCTGAAGCCAGCTCCCCATAAGGCACATCCTTGGGGGTCCTGCCATATTCCATTCTGTGGACATGACCAAGCTGCCCACATAGATGTGACTGAGACAGGAGTGTAGACATGCTCAGAATGTGGGCTTGCAAGAGCACATCTTTGCTTGAGACTCTGTCCTGCCATGTGTGGCTCAAAATCTGCCTGACGCAGTGCATGTGGAAGACATTGAGGCAACACGCCTGATGCCTGTAAGTTGCCCATAAAGCAGTGTGCTCAACATACAAGCCTGGTAGACCTTCATCTAGGTAAATTTACTACCCTAAAAATTTAAGCAGAATTCCTGAAATTTTGCTTAAGCATAAAAACGAACACAAACTCTGTCTTAAGCATAAAACCAAACACTAGATATATAGGGATATCTTTCAGTGTTCCCATGTTTTCTAAATATATTAGAAACCAAATACCTCATAAGTGACAATACTAAAGTTGTTTATATCATATCCCAAGGTGTGCTCTATGATCCTCAGTTCCTCAAACTTCCATTCTCCACTGCTCAAGAAACTTTTGTGACTATCTTGGTTTGCTTTCATGGAAGATTTAGAGCTCTTCAATATTATTTCCTTATCTAGATTCAGCAGAAGACAAACGAAGGTTGTTAGTTTAGGGCAGTATAGAAAATCACAATCACATCCTCAGTAATATATATATATATATATATATATATATATATATATATATATATGAAATACTACTGGCTGTTTGGATTTGTGCAATCTCCACACAACATGAAACATAAAGCTGATGAACCCGTTAGGAACACAGACTGTGTATATACTTCAGTAGTGAAGTCTGTCACCCCTCTTAGGCCTTCCTTTTGAGGTTGTGCCATAATTGTTCCATCTTGTCCCACAGCTTGCTCAGTGTGCGAATTAAGCCCCAGTGTGGCATCACACCCAAATTGGTAGTGATATACCAATAGCAAACACATGGTCAGCCTCCCATGGGAGCAACTCTCAAAACTGAGAGAAGACTTTGACCTGGGGGCATTGGCAGGGGGAGCAAACATACAATAAAGAGTGATAATAGGGAGAGAGTGAAGAAAGATGTGGAAAACAGGAAACATAAGGCACATTTGGAAAGGCACAAGTTGAGTGTACAGTGTTAACCTCCTGGTGAAGGGCAGATAAGAAATATAGTAAGTAAATACTATATTTACTTAAACATATTTAAGTAAATATATTTATTAGTAAACATACTATATTTACCTAAATGGCCTCGGTCCTGTATACCTGAAGGAGCGTCTCCATCCCAATCGTTCAGCCCAGACACTGAGATCCAGCGCCAAGGGCTTCTGGCGGTCCCCTCATTGCGAGAAGTGAGGTTACAGGGAACCAGACAGAGGGCCTTCTCGGTAGTGGCGCCCACCCTGTGGAACACCCTCCCTTCAGATGTGAAGGAAATAAGCAGCTATCCTATCTTTAAAAGACATCTGAAGTTCAGGGAAGTTTTAAATATTTAATGCTGTACTGTTTTTAACACTTGATTGGGAGCCGCACAGAGTGGCTGGGCAAACTCAGCCAGATGGGCGGGGTATAAATTATTATTATTATTATTATTATTATTATTATTATTATTATTATTAATGCCTTGTGCCCAGTGCTAGTCCTACTCCGTATAAACCTATTGAAATTAATGGGCATGGCTAACTCAGGTCCATTATTTCAACGGGTCTACTCTGAGTAGGTCTTAGTTGGATGCAACCTAATCTTATCTTTCTATATAATAAAATTGTAAGGCTGTCATCATGCAGCAGTTTTCATGGCCACCAATAGGCAGCCATGCAAACTGCAGGTTGGATATGCCAGGTAGGCAGAGTGAGAGAGCAGTGTAAAGACATGGGTAGAGTGATCAGGCCACAAAGGAGCAGGAAGGACAGTTCTACCCCACATTCCACCTCTGATTCCACTGCCATTGAGGGTGGGGAGGGCAAAGGGGCAAAGGTCTCTCCAACATCTACCCCACCCCAAAGTTTCTGCTATGATTGCTGCTCAGAGAAGGAGAGAAAAATGCCCGCATTTTGAAATGCAGGGGTTTCTCCTTCACACAACAACAGCTATGCTAACCCTGTTGTTGTCACCACTGCTGTTGGGGTGAAGAGGAAAGTCTTTTTGCCCTTTGTGGTGGTGGTGAAGTTGATGAGTTGCAAAGGGAGAGATTTGTAAAAGTATAAAGGGAAGGGTGGGGTGAGCTGTGGGAGAATTGGGAGATTTAGGAAGCTGTAAGAGACGTGGGGGTTGGGGAGTTAAGAGGAGTTGGGTGTTGGGAAGCTGATTCGGGAGTGGTGTAAAGGTTTAACAAGGGGTGGTAGGTCTGGCAGGCTTGGCAAGCAAGACCTAGGTGGGAAAGGGGTGAATTGTGAAGGTTGAAGAGTGAGCATATGGGGTACCAATTGGGAGTGTGCATTCAAAAGTACATGGATGGAGAGATAGAATCAAACAATCATGACAGTTCAAAGAAATACAGCTGTGCTTGGCTGTGTTACCTGAACATATAGTGGTCATGGTTAAGTTGCATTTTTGTTTATCGAAAGGAAATGCATGGACATCCAGACCGCAGGATGAAGTGAGTCGGTAGGTTTGAAGCAAATGAATGTAGCCATCGGATTTGACAAATGCCATAGGGCTGAGTGTGAACTTGTCTTCATCGGCCCTAAAGATACGGTTATCGTAAGGAAAGCTTAGCATTTTGTACATATTAGACAACCTGCATTAGTAAAAATGGACTTAAGCAGGGCATGTGGCAAGAGATGAGTAGTAGTGTGGAGACCCTACCATTTTAAAAGACCAAGGGGAAAGCCACCTATGCAATGGGTGGATGATCTGAAACTAACAGCAGGGTTTGCATGGATGCAGCAAGCAAACAAAAGAGAATGCTGGGGACAACCTGAAGAGGTGTACTTCAAAGGATGGATGTGAGATGCAGAAGGAAAAGACAATTTATAGGTTTGGCTCCTACATTGAAACCCTCTTTGTCAATACAACAACCAAACAAACATACATACAGAGATTGACTGCATGTATTATATAATAATAGAGTATAAAATATAACTAAAGGGTGTTATGAAAACATTTATAATATACAAATAAGACATTAATACGTTCCCATATAAACAATGTCACCTTATAGGAAAGCCCAGGTGGATTCTGTAATTTTTTAATTTTCCAACCAAATATTTCCAATATTTTGCAATATTCAGCAGCTGTCACAAAAATGTCTGGGGATCGGAATAGTAATGATAATGTTAGATCACATCACTTCTCTCAGTGGTGAGATGTTCCAGGTGTGTGGCCCCTACCTGTTCTTTTTCCCCCCAGAAGGAGGCTTGTGGCATTTTGTAATATCTGTTTATTTACAAATAGCACGGTTGAAACCTTCCAAAGTCCACTGCTCCCACACCAGGTCTCGAGAGAGAGGTGGTCAGCACTTCCAAAATGCTGTTGGCTTGCAGAACCCAAACTCCACTCACTGTGTCCCCCTTAGCACCCCCCCTCACTCAGAAACCATCTATGGTTCTTTTCACAGACATCTAAATTATATCATCCTTAGCTAGAGGTGGGGGAAGAAAGGCAGAACAAAAATAAAACCTTTAAATCCTGGTGTTAGATTCAATTTCAAACAACTGAGAAAAATGAACTTGCGGTATGTTATTTAATAACCCAAGTACTAAATAATAATAATAATAATAATAATAATAATAATAATAATAATAATAATACCACCATTTAAGAATTTAAGCCAGTAAAACCAAGTATTTCAAGCAATCTACCACAGCATTTGTAGGATGGTGGCTATTTTGCATGATAGATGGGTGGTTGGGGAAGATTATATTTCATTTAGCTCTGTGCCAGGGAAACCCAAGGTAACCTAAACTCAGCCACACAATGCAAAATTCACAAGCTCTTGGCTTAGTCCTGGCAATGCTGCCCACATTTGTGCTCATCCTCTATCCCAGTGCTGCTAAACATCTAGCTATCATGGCAGGCAGACTTCTCGATGCCTGGGCATGGAAATTGTAATGTGGTTTCAGGGCTACGCTGCAAATTTGCCCTCAAAATGCCACATTCCACATTGATTAAAAGCAGCATTACCGTTCATCTATGTAAATGTCTGGGGTCCAAAATAGTTTCACAGGAAGAGTGATCCTTGTAATGTTACAGAAATCCAAGGGATCCCATGAGATGAAATCATTTTTCCAGCTCTAGTGGAAGGAAAAATTATATTAGTTTGTTGTTATTTTTTAAATCTCCTCTGGGTTCTCATGGGAGGATGAATCTGTTTGTTACTTGCAGAGAAGAAAGAGGACCTTACCACATGAAGCCAGAAATAGAATGTGACCACCTGCAATTTTTCTTGCTGCAAAGAAGCAAAAGGGTAAAGATTAATGTATTCTCTTCTTCCCGCCCTAGAAAATTAAGACAGATAGTAGCACTACTGGAGGGTGGGAGGGAGATGGATGACCCTCTTTTAAAATTCCTGCTCCCCTGCTGGCTGATCTGCTGGTGGCCCTGCTGGAATTGCAGCTACTAAACTAGCACATGAGTGTTTTGTTATTCTACCCCAACAATTATTCCCCTGCTCCAACTTCCCTTTCCTTTCTTTCCCCCCTCCTCAATATTTTTGCTTAGTCTTATCACTGGAGACCAGACATGTAATGATTATTCTCTCTTACCACTGAAAGGATGGACACCAAGGTGAAGTCTAGATCAACTTCTAAAGATTCTTCCCAATTTCTCTTGGGTATGGTGTATGAGAAGAGATCCTTATTAGAAGAGATGTTGAGGTACTTGGCCACATCATAGTAACCACAAATCTGTTTCTGGGTGGCTTCTGGAATAGGAACAAAATGAGAAGATGAATGTCTCAGTATGGTAAGATTCAAAAGTCTGTGTTCTAGGCAGAGTCCCACAGTATCCTTCCTTTCCTCTTGCTTTGCTGTCTACCATCATTTCGAAAGCCAGTGAACTGGAGAAATTACTGTCCTTCATTCCAACATCCATCCTACATTCCATCATGTATTTTAGTTGATTTGTCAGCTAGTAGAGCTGGAGGGAAGAGAATAAATGCTCTTACCTGGCACCCAGGAGAGAAGAAAACTCATCATAACAGCTTTCCACATTCTCTGAGTAGGTCCAAATGCTTTTTAATAGTAGAATCAAAAATGTTCTAGGCTGCTAGGTTTACTGAAATGAGGAGCAGCAGTATTTCTTGTATGAAATGGAAACCTCCCGTGGCTGTGGGGTAATGTATTTCACATCTCTGGTTTTGAATGTCATTTCCATGCATTTGCTCCTTACTTTATCAGCTCTGCACATCTGCCCATGCCTCCCTGTTGGCCTGAAGTGGATACAAATTCCCTTAAACATTTTCTTTCTCTTCATCTTGATCTTTGTGCTTAATTAAAAATCTGGTTACCCATTAGTGTCCATTACTTCTTCCCCTTTGTGATCCGGATGTTGCTTTCCAGATAATTATGTTATTTTGATGCACTCTTTGCAAACACTGTTATGATGACAAATATTGTAATTAGACATCAGGCACCATGCACCTGCCTCTTGGAAAATGCAAAGCGCTTGTCTTGATGAAATGCAGAATAGAACCTGTGGGTATGTCCACCCTGGCCACATATATCCATTTCATCTCAGCATGGCCAAAACTCTATGACAGATCCTTTGCGTACTTCATAAAACTACAGTTTATAGTGCAAATGGGGAGCCTGTGACCCTCCAAATGTTGCTGGACTGCAACTCCCATTATTCCTAAGCATTGGCCATGCTGCCTGGGGCTAATGGGAATTGAAGTCCAACAATATCTGCAGAGCTACTGGTACTCGCGCCACTCTTGGTTTAAGGTCATACGTCTCATCCTTTTTAAACACACGCCCCCTTCTAGATTACTGTACATAAAAATCCCACACAGCACTTCCATCCAACTCCCCTCATTATTTTATTTGAATTTTCAAGAGTATTGAAATATTACTTTTTATTATAAGTCTGTACTACTACTACTACTACTACTACTACTACTACTACTAATTTTATTATTTATACCACGCCTGTCTGGCTGGGTTTCCCCAGCCACTCTGGGCGGCTTACAGCACATACAAAATTGTAAAACATTAGACATTAAAAATTTCCCAATACAGGATTGCCTTCAGATGTCTTCTAGAAGTCAGATACAGTGGTACCTCGGGTTACATACGCTTCAGGTTGCATACGCTTCAGGTTACAGACTCCGCTAACCCAGAAATAGTGCTTCAGGTTAAGAACTTTGCCTCAGGATGAGAGCAGAAATCGTGCTCCGGCGGCGCAGCGGCAGTGGGAGGCCCCATTAGCTAAAGTGGTGCTTCAGGTTAAGAACAGTTTCAGGTTAAGAACGGACCTCCGGAATGAATTAAGCACTTAACCCGAGGTACCACTGTAGTTGTTTATTTCCTTGACATCTGATGGGAGGGTGTTTCACAGGGAGGGTGCCACTACAAAGGAGGCCCTCTGCCTGGTTCCTTGTAACTTCACTTCTTGCAGTGAGGGAACCAGCAGAAGACCCTCAGAGGAGGACCTCAGTGTCTGGGCTGAATGATGGGGGGTGGAGAGGCTCCT
Organism: Podarcis bocagei; assembly: GCF_964188305.1. Taxonomy (NCBI): domain Eukaryota; kingdom Metazoa; phylum Chordata; class Lepidosauria; order Squamata; family Lacertidae; genus Podarcis; species Podarcis bocagei. Next base: position 98,886,230 of record NC_138126.1, read on the forward strand.
TCAGGTATACTAGGCTAAGGCTGTTTGGGGCTTTAAGGGTCAGCACCAACACTTTGAATTGTGCTCGGAAATATACTGGAAGCCAATGTAGGCCTTTCAGGATCGGTGTTATATGGTCTCTTGTAGTGTTAGGTATGTTGTTGTTATGTGGTTTTCCTGACTCAGTACTACACTCCAACCTTGGAAGATGATTAGAGTCCAAGACCTGAGGTTAGCCTCCATTTTTACACTTCCTGGAATCTGGGTTTATATGACCTCATCATTTCTTGTGTCAGGTGACTGGTGAAGACCTTGCCTGCCATATTGGTGATGAGTCAAATTTCTTATAGTACCTGAACAAGCCGGAATTAAGGCCCAAGCATGCTAAGACACACATGGACCCTGAAGCGGTTTCTTGAGGGGTTGCGATAGTGGATATCAGCAGCTGAGAGATGCTTCAGCAGAACTGTGGTAAGAAGACAAATGATTTTAGCTGGTGAGTATAAGGAAGAAAAAAAAGAGGGGTTTTGGCAGGGGGAGGACTTTTGGTTTAAAGTGTCAATCCACTGTCACTGCAATGTTTCATTCTGCCAAATGTCTGTCAAGACTTTCCCCCTACTACTGTTTCCTGGTACAGATCTTTTTCTGAATTGCAATGCGATATTTAACCATATTCTTCCTTAGTTTCTTCCACTGCTGGTAGATGGCAATACATTGACTTGTGTACAGTTGTATATTCCAGTCTAGTCAACTGCAAGACACTGGCATGTAATATAAAGTACATCTTTAAAAAGGAAAGGAAAGCAGTTGCTGCCATTCTGTGGAAGGTAAACGAAAAGTGAGGGGTGGTTTCTGGCCCTGAGGAGGAGCTCAGCATGGCTGCTTTGAAAAGAATTCTCTTGGTATAGATACAATAAATATAGATATTATAATATAAAAGAATGGAACTTATTTATTGGTTGAAAAATAAAACATTTGTAAACACATGGTGTTGCTCCTTTTGTATACCGTGACATAATATGATTTAATGTGAAAGCTTTTATATGAAGCTGAGACTTTCAGGTAAAGTGAAGTGTGAGCTTGCCCCACCTCTTTAGAAAGGGGAGATGAGTCCTGAACGATGTCAAGATCTCTGCTGCCCTAAAAAGCAAAATTTCTAATTCTTCCCCACCCCAGATGGGACTCGAACCCACAATCCCTGGCTTAGGAGGCCAGTGCCTTATCCATTAGGCCACTGGGGCTATATACTGCAAGATGCTTCATTATTTCCTTCATCTCGCCGAGCAACTGTCTAATAAATACTATCTTTGTTTATGTGATGAGCAGAATTAATTTTCAGAGTTGTAGTCCTTCGCAGGCGCTCTGAGTTCATTTCAGCCTACGAGAGAGGAAGGCTGTTTGCGCAAACAGACCTGCGGGAAAAGCGGTTTTAAAAATATGGAATGCTTGC